>NC_054547.1:39916474-40010000 GCF_017654505.1 Polyodon spathula | reverse complement strand
TGTCTTCTATTTCATAAATCCAGTAAGAAGCAAAAGCTTTTTCACTGTCATCATAAATCATGTAAAGGCTTTACTGGAAACATCCTGATGGAAAAGCCTTCATAAATTTAGACCTGGAGGTTGAATAATTCAAAGGTTCACTCCCACCAAATGTTAAAATGATTATGTAATGCTATAGCAGCAGACCTGCATATGGGCCCATTTTGAAACCATAGAGGAATGATAAAAATGAACGTGGAATTTGTGTAGCTATCCCTAGTGAAGCAGCCTGTTACCAGCCTGAAAAACAGCTCAGTGAAGAAGCTGGAGGTGAGCTCTGCTCAAGGGGGGCATTACTGCTGTACTGTTTCAGTGTGCTGACACTCAATGCTGTTACAAATATCACCTGCATGGTGAATGAAAAACACAGTTTTAAGTCCAAAAGGATCTTCTATCAGTGAAACTGATTGTAAATGCATGGGCTGTCTGCCCAGTCAACTGTTTGATTTTTTTTTTTTTTTTTTTGGGTACTTCTGGAGACAGACCCCAGGCAGTGGGACCAAGTCTAACAGAGGCCCTGCCTGCTTGTACACTTATTGACCTGTTGAATAGGCTGGCAGAAGTGTTAGGATCTGTATACTTATTGACTCTTGTTGAATAGGCTGGCAGAAGTGTTAGGATCTGTATACTTATTGACTCTTGTTGAATAGGCTGGCAGAAGTGTTAGGATCTGTATACTTATTGACCTTGTTGAATAGGCTGGCAGAAGTGTTAGGATCTGTATACTTATTGACTCTTGTTGAATAGGCTGGCAGAAGTGTTAGGATCTGTATACTTATTGACCTGTTGAATAGGCTGGCAGAAGTGTTAGGAGCTGTATACTTATTGGCTCTTGTTGAATAGACTGGCAGAAGTGTTAGGATCTGTATACTTATTGGCTCTTGTTGAATAGACTGGCAGAAGTGTCAGGATCTGTATACTTATTGACCTGTTGAATAGGCTGGCAGAAGTGTTAGGATCTGTATACTTATTGGCTCTTGTTGAATAGACTGGCAGAAGTGTTAGGATCTGTATACTTATTGACTTGTTGAATAGGCTGGCAGAAGTGTTAGGATCTGTATACTTATTGACCTGTTGAATAGGCTGGCAGAAGTGTTAGGATCTGTGTACTTATTGACTCTTGTTGAATAGGCTGGCAGAAGTGTTAGGATCTGTATACTTATTGACCTGTTGAATAGGCTGGCAGAAGTGTTAGGATCTGTATACTTACTGGCTCTTGTTGAATAGACTGGCAGAAGTGTTAGGATCTGTTTACTGAACCCCTTTGTATTATCATATTGAGACAAACCCAGTTCATGCAAGAAAGCTCACCGTTACAATAATGCAGTAACTCATTTAAGAAGGTTATCTCTTATAGTACATTCGTCAAACCCGTTCTTTGCACGTCATTGTTTATTTCATCTCAGCACCTTTAGCACATGCTGGGCTCAGGTGAAATGGCCCAGGGAGTACAAGTAGACTAAGATGCAGACTAACAGAAGTAAACTTGCTATAAGGTGGGCATCTTTCAGAAGTGCACATGTGAGTCATACGTAGTGAACAACTGGTTAAAAATAAAGTTGTAACCCTTCTAGCCTCAATCTGTGGACTGATCAATAAAACAAGTAAGATCTAGTGCTGCTCTGTGATTTAAATAGATGTACATTATGTTTAATTACTCTACTATAGTTCTATTATATTATGTTTAATTACTCTATTTGTAGTTTTTATTTTAAGTTTGGCTAAAGGGCATAACATTTATTCATTTGTGCTTTTCTTTCTCAGAATAAATCAAATGTATCTTCTTGTGGTTAAAGAATACTGCTTCTACATGCTTGAGGTCTTGAAATGTCTTTGTTAACAAAACATAGATGGAATTGATCTGTAATGTTGAAATTATTCACCTAATACATTGCAAAACAACAGGCAGACACACACACACTGACACACATACATACGTCCCTAGCTATGACCCATACACCTGGAGAATCACTTTCCTGGGGTGATGATCCTTTTTTTTTAGATGATGTACCTATGCAGATGACAAAGCCCCCCATCCTGGTGATGGCTGGGAGACAGATGGTAAAGATACTAGCAGTGGAGCTCATGCTTAGAACCGTTTGTGTAATCAGTCAGCAAGAGAGCCAGTCTTTCAGTACCCGTAGCAACTTTCACAGTAAATGTATAATATTGATGGGGTCACTTTTGCCAAGGTATTTCTTAACAATATATGATTCCATGATATATTTGTGAAAGTCTTGTAAAGGTGAAAAAGTAAAGAAGCTGAAATGCTCTTGTTACCTGGTCCTGATCCAGTTATTCAGAATGGATCAGAAATTGTTCTGGTTCTTCTCAGTGTTCAGATCTAAGATTGCTGATGTGTCCTGGTTCATCTCAGTGTTTAGATCTGAGATTGCTGATGTGTCCTGGTTCATCTCAGTGTTCAGATCTGAGATTGCTGATGTGTCCTGGTTCATCTCAGTGTTCAGATCTGAGATTGCTGATGTGTCCTGGTTCATCTCAGTGTTTAGATTTGAGATTGCTGATGTGTCCTGGTTCATCTCAATGTTTAGATCTGAGATTGCTGATGTGTCCTGGTTCATCTCAGTGTTCAGATCTGAGATTGCTGATGTGTCCTAGTTCATCTCAGTGTTCAGATCTGAGATTGCTGATGTGTCCTGGTTCATCTCAATGTTCAGATCTGAGATTGCTGATGTGTCCTGGTTCATCTCAGTGTTCAGATCTGAGATTGCTGATGTGTCCTGGTTCATCTCATTGTTCAGATCTTCTACTTCTCTTCTATTCATCTTCTATACACAGGACTGCTAACAAACACATCTTCTGAATACTAAACTTTGTAAAAAGTGTTTGAAGGAGATGAATACAAACATGGCTTAATATGGCTCAAAGAGGACACAAGATTACCTCTTGATATGGAAGACCTTTCACGAGACATCATTTTAAGAAATCATCATGCTAAAAATAGGAAGACTCAAACTGCTTGCGTGTAATAGTCACTCAATAGCATTTCTTCCTGAGTTAATGCAGGTGTTTTTAATTCAGTCCCAAGTACTGTGTGATGTCATCTTGAGCATGGTAACCCTCACATTATTATTATTATTATTATTATTATTATTATTATTATAAACACACTTTGTATTTTGAATGTATCCTTATTTATAACTGTGAGAGCGCATCTTGCATTGCTTGAAATCACATGATCGTGGAAATGAACTTGACACATTTTTTCTTGACCAAAAGATAATAAAGAATTATTAAAGATGAATAAATTGAATTCATTTACCAAAATGATGGACATTCTTACAAAATATTTGAGCTTGGTTTTGGGAAGCATATTCAGATAAAATCCTCCATTAACATACCTATCAAATTGATGTTATATAAATGACTGGTCTAAAACCAATAATTAAATAAATAAACAAATAAGAATAGCACTATGCGAGCAAAAGTGGCTTGAACATTTAAAATGTTATGCTGGAATTTTAGCACAGCTCCATTAACAGAATTAATTAAGTCTAATTCCAAAATGTAACTTTTAAAGTTCATTTTTTATTATCAGAATGCAAAGATGAACTTCCTTTGTCACACAGCAGACTTTTCCATAAAATGTAAATTCAAGTCCTAATTTCAAATATTTCTTTTTCTTTTTTTTCTTCTGTAAAACGGTGCACAGGCCAGGGTTCAGTTCTTGTTTAGTTTTTTTTCACCAATGCTCTGGGGAGAGGGTTGTGAATGCAGGCCCATTCCTTTGCTCAGGGGAGGTGGTTGTGAAGATTCTGTTATGTCGAGTCTTGATTGACCACTTTGCCTCCATTCATGGTTGGAGTCCCTGAACTTTTTCTCGAGCCTCCCTTTTTCTCTTCAATTTCATGCAGGGATGGCTCTCTATACATGCACACTGTGGAGAAGCACAAAGAAAGGGATGTGAACATCACAATAAATAACACTTGCCATTTTACAAACCCTAGTTGACAAAGCAAAGTGCTTTCAGACAGTGCATGATATACAGTAAAACAAATTGCAGGACCATGGAGCACACACACAGTGTTGGATGCAGGGCTTTTTTAAAGAGCACTTGGCTTCAGCTGCCATTTGAACAGTAGTTTCACTCTCACCTGTGATGGTTACAATCACTCACAGTGGGTCTGTGTGTTATTTATTCTTCACATGTTTTTGTGTTATTTATTCCTCATGTTTTTGTGTTATCCATTCCTCACATGTTTTTGCATGGCCTGTGTAAAGTGCTTCTGTCAGGTTTGAAATGGCCTTCTTACTCCAGGGAGGACTGTCTCAGTCATGCAGAAGCTACTTTCTCAGTACATGTATTATATAGACCAGCCCAGCATTCCCAATCCAGTTACATTTTTAAGCGTACATCATCTTTAAGTATTAGAACTGACTTTTGGTTAATAAACACAAATCAGAGGAAAGTGCTTCGTATGCAAAGTGCTTCATATGTTATCACAACGGTGTCTGACTCTCAAACACAAAGCCATTGAATAACAAAGACACAAACTAATAAGAAAACTAAGCATGCAGTTACAATACAGTATTAACATTACTATCAACTATATTTACAGACTCACAATAACAACACTGGTACAGTACAAAAACTAGACCTCTACAACACAGAAAGAACAACACATTTCATGCAGTATAAACATCAGTCCATTTTAAATAATGGGGTATACAGAAAGAACAACACATTTCATGCAGTATAAACATCAGTCCATGTTAAATAATGGGGTATACAGAAAGAACACCACATTTCACAGAGCATGAGCATCAGTCCATGTTAAATAATGGGGTATACAGAAAGAACACCACATTTCACAGAGCATGAGCATCAGGCCATTTTAAATAATGGGGTATACAGAAAGAACAACACATTTCACAGAGCATGAGCATCAGTCCATTTTAAATAATGGGGTATACAGAAAGAACAACACATTTCACAGAGCATGAGCATCAGGCCATGTTAAATAATGGTGTATACAGAAAGCCTGGAGCACAGTGTTAGTACAGAACCCAGTGTAAGCATACATGTGAAGAGAACCTCAGTATTGAGAATGCCTGTGTGGATTGCTGACGATAGTATTATACACACTATTAGAACAGTATTATACACTATATTTCTATTTGCAATTATTAGGGGATTCTGCAATCTATATACATTGATTTCTGTGTAGCTCATGTAATCCATCACAGTTTGATTTATTATCAAGAGAACTGTAGAATGGGAGATGTTCACTTGCAGACCATTGTCAATGCTGCTTTCTCACATACACATTGTCAATGGTGCTTTCTCACACATGTTGTCAGTGCTGCTTTCACACACACATTGTCAGTGCTGCTTTCACACACACACACACATTGTCAGTGCTGCTTTCTCACACACACACACACACATTGCCAGTGCTGCTTTCACACACATTGCCAGTGCTGCTTTCACACACACATTGTCAGTGCTGCTTTCCCACACACACACGTTGTCAGTGTTGCTTTCTGACACACATTGTCAGTGCTGCTTTCACACACACACACATTGTCAGTGCTGCTTTCACACACACACACACGTTGTCAGTGCTGCTTTCACACACACACACGTTGTCAGTGCTGCTTTCACACACACACACGTTGTCAGTGCTGCTTTCACACACACACACGTTGTCAGTGCTGCTTTCACACACACACACGTTGTCAGTGCTGCTTTCACACACACACACGTTGTCAGTGCTGCTTTCACACACACACATGTTGTCAGTGCTGCTTTCACACACACACACGTTGTCAGTGCTGCTTTCACACACACACACGTTGTCAGTGCTGCTTTCACACACACACACGTTGTCAGTGCTGCTTTCACACACACACATGTTGTCAGTGCTGCTTTCACACACACACACGTTGTCAGTGCTGCTTTCACACACACACATGTTGTCAGTGCTGCTTTCACACACACACACGTTGTCAGTGCTGCTTTCACACACACACACGTTGTCAGTGCTGCTTTCTCACACACACACATTGTCAGTGCTGCTTTCACACACACACACGTTGTCAGTGCTGCTTTCACACACACATTGTCAGTGCTGCTTTCACACACACATTGTCAGTGCTGCTTTCACACACACACATTGTCAGTGCTGCTTTCACACACACACACATTGTCAGTGCTGCTTTCACACACACACACACATTGTCAGTGCTGCTTTCACACACACACACGTTGTCAGTGCTGCTTTCACACACACATTGTCAGTGCTGCTTTCACACACACATTGTCAGTGCTGCTTTCACACACACACATTGTCAGTGCTGCTTTCACACACACACACATTGTCAGTGCTGCTTTCACACACACACACACGTTGTCAGTGCTGCTTTCACACACACACACATGTTGTCAGTGCTGCTTTCACACACACACACGTTGTTAGTGCTGCTTTCTCACACACACACGTTGTCAGTGCTGCTTTCACACACACTGTCAGTGCTGTTTTCACACACACATTGTCAGTGCTGCTTTCACACACACACACACACGTTGTCAGTGCTGATTTCTCACACACACACACGTTTTGTTTTTCTCAGATAGTGGCCTCTTTAAAGAATATTACCTGCTTTAAAAAGGCAATTAAATGTAAAATATTCATGAAATACCTGCCTTGGTAAAATACTTCCAGTCTTGTGTGCAGTAGACTAGTCAAAATGCTGATAATATGAGAGTGTTACCATGTAGTGTTACCATACAGTGTTTCTGGGAGTGTATTTTGACTTGTCAAAAGATCAGAAATGTTAAGAAATAATATGTGAATGTATCTTATGCATAAATGTATACATGTGAAGCAGATGTAGTAGATTTCTATACTAGGAGAAGGTAACAGAAACACTTTAAAGCTGTCTCCTGTATATCACCAGATTAAGCTTTGTGTGAATTGCACTTTATGTGACTCTCACTTATGTATGAATGCTTTTTATGGTTTAAATCTACAAATCCCTGATAACTGGTTATTTTATTAAACAATTCTGAATCCACAGTGATATGGGAGATAATCAGATGAGCAGCTCTGTGTGTAATAAAATAAATGGTTGTCACATTCTACTATGTAAGCAGATTCAAATGTATCATTAATAAAGAAAGTTAAGCATTTCTAGTTCAAGAATAGGGAAATTAAAACCTACTGCACATTCATTTTTCATAGTCTCAAAATGATGACCTCAATAATGTTTTATTTAAAAGGGGTTAACATTTCTGCCATTTTATAACTACTCATCAATATGTTATATGTTTTATATAGTAAACGCATAAGTTTAAAGAAGGAATGGAGAAAAACCAAAGTAAGTAGAATAACCTGGACTGCTTTGATACTGTTCTGTATCCAATAACTACTCATTGGGATGTGGGAAAGCAAACAAACAACTAAAAGCCTCCAGCAGTGGCAATAGAGAATGCTTGTTAAGAAGCATGCATCTGCATGTTCATGCATGAGGAAGTTCAATTCCACTCATTTCCAGTGTTCTAGAACTGCAGTGACCGTGTTTCACATTGCAGGGTTGCAGCTCACGTAATACAGCAATCGTATGAACAGAATGTGCACAAGGGGTTTGTAGCTCCCTTAATGCAGCCTGACAATCAGCAGCCAGAACAAACATTTAGAACATGTTTTTGTAGCATTGTTCCTATTTTTAGGAAGTATGCTTGCTTATCTTAACTTCGGTTTATAAAGAACAGAAGTTAATACAATATTCTGACTAGACTACATGACATACTTTAACCACTCTGGCAAGAATAATGTGCTTTGAATGACCTTGGGAGACCTGCACTAGATTTGGAAAATGGTGACTACGAAACCCGAGATTGTGATGTTGCAAGTAAAGGATGCAGAGAACGCTTGTACATTGTAATTCAGCATTGAGTGACTCAAGAAACAGAATGGGGCTGGTAATTAGGTACATATCTACGAGCTGGTGCAGACAGAATTGGGTTCAACAATGCCTCTCTCTCCCTCTCCCGCTCCCCCCCCCCCCCCCTCCCCCCCCCCCCCCCCCTCCTCTCCCTCCCCCCTCCTTTCTCTCCCCTCTCCCCTCCCTTCTTCCTTCTCCCCCTTTCTTGCTCACTCTCTCTCTCTCTAGGTTCATTTAAAATGAGAGATGAAGGAAACAGTTTAGATTGTAAATTCAAAATTTGCAATAAGCCATAAAATAAGAATGTGGGGATTAATGAGACAAGAGACTTGGAACTAGAATCCCAGGATATTTGGGATAAATGAATCTCCTTTTGAATGTTTTTTTTTTCTTTTTGTGCTAGTAATTCAAATTGGGTGCTGAATACCGTTATATAAATGTTTTAATTACAAGGACTGGCAATGCACAGTCTCATGTTTACAGAGGGTCCTTGGTAGCTGCTGCACAATCTCATGTCTACAATCTCATGTCTACAGCAGGCAGATGCCAGTGTAAGTCGCCCATCTCATAGAGGGCTGTGCTCACACTTATCTGAAATCTAGATGTTTTCAAATACCTTCAATTGGTCTTGGTACAAAGTGCGATGAGGGTTTTGTTTTCTTCACCCGGTTTCCTTTCATGACTTGCCCTTCCTTGTTGAGTCCCAGGAACCAGGCCCGGCCGGACTCCAGCTGTCGGAACAGCGTTGAGGAGTAGATGACATAGTAGTTTTCAAACACTGATTCCTTAAATTTGCACTCCGGTGTGAACACGTCCTGTCAAGACAAAATAAGCGGAACAGAAATAGTGTTATGCTATTTCTGATAGAGAGAAAACATGCACGGTATTTCATATTATAATGCATCTCAATTGTCAACTGTAGCCTTGAAAACATTGTATACATTTATTTTGTACCTAATATTTTGTATTCTAAATTACAATGTTGAACGCAGCAAGTTAGCAATATAATAGTCTTAATAAAATGCTCTACTGTCAGTTTAAAAAAAATGAATTATCAACTTATCACTTACCTTTGTTAGAAAATACTGTACATGCTGTTTATAAACAAACCTTAATGTGTAACATTTTAGTAATTACATTTTTGAAGGAGGAAAAACTCCTACCCATAGTACATCATGTGATTTAAAACAAAGAGAAACATTAATAAGCAAGTCATCCCTTGCGTTTGATTTGCACCCCTCTGCTTTCCAATCTCTGCCCTTGAAGCTAACCTTAAGGCTGTCTAATCTATTATGCTCTAGGTGTTGTGGCAGGAAATGGCGGTGCGGTGACCTGGGCTAGAAGAAAGCGCAACAAAAACAAAGGTGCGGTGCAGTGGCGCTTGCGCTGTTTATTTAAGAGCAAAAATAAATACAAAATTTAAACAAAAATAAACACTGGCTCGCAGAGCAGAAATAAAACAATTAAACAAAAGAAATCTCGAACACAAATAATGAATTAAGGTCCGGCTGGGCAGTAGCCTTCACAGATCCTTATATTCTTTTAGATTTAGTTTCTCCTCTCTCACTACTGCTCGCTCGCTGTCGTTCCTCCACTGAACACCCACCCCGAGTGCAGAGAGCTGCAGGTATTTATACAGGTGTCCATCTCCCGATTATACAACAAATTAGTCACTTAATTAATTCGGGAGATGGCCACTTTCCGCAGGAGTTTCATAATATGGATGGGGCTTCCCATCCACGCTGTAAAACAATAACAAAACTAAAAGCACAGCTACGCTGTCATAACAAATAATAAACAAACAAAACACGTGGCGGTTAGCCGTCATCTATAAACACAAATATACAACAATAAACAAATACAAAATAACAACACAGGGGCGGAGGGGGAGACCCCATTCTAAAAATAAACAAACAATACAAATAAACAACAGGGCTTTCCTACCATGTCTTAAACCCTTAAACCAAGAGGCAGTGATGCAATGACTATTTATGCTTTGGTGTACCGTAGTCGGCAATAAGACTGAATCAATTCAAATGTCTGTGTTGTGGGAGTTTGTCCTAAACTATTGACCTCAATTTTCAAGTAGTGAGAGGTAAAATGTTTAACAAATAGTAGCAGATAGCCTTCACTTGCCCAGCAGTTTGATAACTGCATGTAATTAATCTGCCTCGCTCCTTGCATCTTATTCATACATTTTGACCAACGCTCTCCTCAGACTGCACTCTGCAGAGCAATGCTGATTCCAGTTTAATAAACCATTTCTGACATTTTAGGGCACTTTCCTGACAAATGGATAACACTTGGCCAGTTAACAAGAGACCGTGTCTCTTAAACAGTCAGACGGGTGAGTGGTTTCTTTAGTCCATCTGAAGAACGAATTCAGAAATGGAAATATGGCCAGAGTCCACAAATCACAAACAATGTCTGCTATTCTTATCATTCTCTTAGCTACAGCTTGTCTGTATCAGAATAGACAGGCCTAAGGGTGTGGCTGTCCTATTTTCTCTTTGCTGCTAATATAATCACCTTGAAAGCATCATTTAGAAAGCTGCAGGCACTGCTAGGATTTGAGTGTGTCTGGAGTGTAGCTGTGATCTGGGTTTTAAAAGTAATATAGAACAGAGGTCCAAACCCCTAAACCACCTGCTGTTTTGAGCTTTGCAGGGCACATTATAAAGAATGCTTTGCTCATAAGGGCTCCTTCAAGCAGTGTAATCCAGAGGTGTTTCTAGGTGTGCCATGAGGGTTCAGTGTTATGATGGTCCTCTGCATTCGAAATGTTACCCATGGCTTTGTAAATAAAAAGGATGCTAAAAGCTATACAAACGTATTTCTTATACTATCCAATAAGTTGTGCATTTCTGTGTGTGCTCCTCTGAGTTTAGAGCTGAGTGGAAACTAAATTGCCAAAACAGCATCAACATATACACTGAACATTTCAAAATAGAGATCAACTCGTATTTTTTCTACAATGGCAGCAGACATTTTCAAGATGAAATCCCAGATTAGTGCTAATCCGGGTCTGTGAAACGATCAGTCAGTATATGGAGGATCCTTTTTCTGGAACTTGCCACTTTCGCTAGATATCACATCAGCTAACTGGAATGAGTCCAATAATTGCCATGTGCAATGTGTTTATAGAACGCAAGCACACTAATGGAAGCATTTAGAGATAAAAGGAGCATTCACAGGCATTCATATGTGCAGTACTAGTA
This sequence comes from Polyodon spathula, assembly GCF_017654505.1. NCBI lineage: Eukaryota > Metazoa > Chordata > Actinopteri > Acipenseriformes > Polyodontidae > Polyodon > Polyodon spathula. The sequence goes on along the minus strand of NC_054547.1, from coordinate 39,998,835 downwards.
TTCAAACAGAACAATCAAATCAAAAAGAGACCTAACGAGAGATAAATATCTTTCATTAAGTGATCTAATGCATGAAATCCAGAAACAAACATCAAAACAAACATGACTTTCTTCCTCAAGCTAAAACTCTTCAAAGGCTGCATTAACCTTCAGGCACTTATAACTTTCCCTACTTATGATAACCTAGACAACATTAGAGGATAGGCCAGTGTGTAATAATAATATAATATATGATATCTTTATTTTTATATAGTGCCTTTCATAGTGGACCACCATCGCAAAGCGCTTTACAGAGGTAGGCTGTGAACTGTGCATTATATGCAGAGTCACTTACAATAGGACATTGTAAGCAAACATACTGTAATAACTGGCATTTATAATATAGGCATTGAAGCAGGGTTTCAATCAACTTGTATCCACATGTGAACTATCGGAGAGAACACTTTATTTGACAGTTAATTTGCATTTGTTCAGTCTTCATTGTTAGTTTATAAACAGCTTACTAACAAATTAACTAATGTTGCATACATTGTAACATTTTAATAAACTAATACAAAGGGTTCGATTTAAAAATGCTCAGCAAATATTAGACCCCTAGGGAGGTCCATACATTTCCTCTAGATGTATTCCAATGATACAAAATGGAATAAACAATTTTCTTTTGACTTTCACCTAATTTAATTGTCCGTGAATCTGGGTCACCTCCTCCTTCTTTGTACTTAGGAAATGTGCTTTACAGCCAATAATGCAAACCGAGATAAAAGTGAGAGTCAATAGACAGTCAAAAAAGTGATTACTTCAATAAGTCAGTTTGTTGCTTCCAATCAACTTGGTATCTGCTGAATTATTTATTTCTGAATTATTTCAGTTAGCAGTGTATAGTGTTTGTACTGTCATGTCTGTAAATAAGCCTCAAACCAGTGAACATAGTTTATCTTCACAATGGTTGATTGCAAAGTTCATATCCTGCCTGTTGGCCAGACTTGCAAACAGAACCTATATGATGTCTTCGTTATGAGCGGCAGAGGAATATGAGTAAACGTGGTGAGTTAGCATTAGGGTTAGTAGACGTTATGAGTTAACATTAGGGTTTGTAGACAGGGTGAGTTAGGGTTAGGGTTAGTAGACAGGATGAATTAGCAGCGGGTTAAAGGACAGGATGACAACTGATGACAACTGCTCAATCATTTTAATATGTCAATTTATCAATGTCAGATTGACTTATAACAGTAATCCAGGCTTCCAGAGATTGATGCTATTGAACTTCTAAAGGTGTATGAGGAATAACATGCAAGCCTTCATTCATGATTCATTGAAACAACAAACCGCAGAACAATTTCACATTCCTAGTTTCCTCTGGCCAGCTTAAACCTCATGTCTAATAATCTCTCCTCGCATCAAACACTGTAAAGTGCAATGGGCAGGGCCCTATATTTTTCACTTGATTCTTAACCTTTAATTTAGTCCTCTAGCCACACAATGTATATATAGACACCCAGTGGATATTGCTGCATGCAATCTCTCAAAGAAATGCTTTTCAATTTTGTTGGTGCATCTATTTTTTCTAAAACAACAAGATAACTTCTAATTATCCAGAATGGAATGTGTTGATTCTGTGATTATTCTTTATCGTTATCAATTAAGCTGGAGTAGCTGCATAGATATCTGGAGATTCAGGAGTGAATTGCAGATTTGTCCTGTTTGAACCTCCTGTGAATTTCACAGGGCCCTAGCTATGGGGCCGCTCTTATAAATTACCTCTGGACATACCATCCTCCATCACTTCTCTGAACAGGCTGTGCTTAATGCATGTTTCGCATTATGGTTTGTATGGATGACTTTGCACAAATGAAACCATCAGAGACCTAACAAATAACTCTGTACGTCTTTCAAATGACAGCACGTTATTCTTGCAGAGGCTCATGGTGACCCTCACAGCTCACTGTTTTAAACACCTTTTATAAACACAAGGGCTGTGCAAACATTTCTAATGCTTTTTTTTCTGATTCCCACCATGGTTTATGGATAGTTTGAATACATTTCAAAAGTATTATATAAATGTTTTATTTGGTAAATGAATGAAGTGTTTCATGAAATAACTCTAGCGGTCTGTGAACAGGGTCCATAGTCTGTGGCAAGCCATTTGCAAGATATTGTTATCAGCAGGAAAGCCAGTCAGGTGATGCACATTCACAGTATTTTTCAAACTAATTAAAAGGTATGTGAAATGGATATTCCAGCATTCAGTAAGCACAAGGAAACATTTCCCACATTTCACATAATATCTTATGGACTCACACCAACAGAGGAAACAGGCTTCCTGTTTGGTTTCTAGTCTTCCCTTCAAACTGTGTTTGCTCTATAATTACGTCCCAAGAGAATAGTAGTTTTATTTATTTATGTATTTATTAAATTAACATATTTTGCATTTATTATTATTAATTTCAATTTTGTTCTAGATAATGTGATCTATCTATGAAAATCTGTGCAGATTAAGCAGAATCAAAGAGAAATACCTATGAGTGAAAAAATGCATCAAAGCTGTGGGCTGAGAAAGAACAGAAGGATTTGAGAATAATTCCTGGCAGGCAATTAACAAGATCACACAAGCAACCTGGAGGTGTGAAGGAATGCAGGCAGAATACCAAATGCACTCTCATCTAAAAAAAGAAATGCTCTATTACTTCACAAGGCATAGGAAGCATCATTTAAAACAAAACAATATATATATATATATATATATATATATATATATATATATATATATATAATGATAATATAATATAGTGGCATGAGGAGGACCACTCCACTTAGAACTGTATCTCTACCTTTCCACACACACTGTTTAATATCACAAGCTGTGTAAAGACGGGACATGCTCTCGGGTTGGATAGTTGTATTTTAAAGACTGCCTGAAGCAAGGCAGATGTAAAGTGATGAGACAAGGTTTTCCTTTATCAAGGGCATCCCTGGGAAGGGTCAGGATTCTAGCCCCATGTTCAGAAGCAGATCCTGAAACAAAGGGGTTTGGGTATATATTTTAATATGTATTACAGATTAATTACTGTGTAATAAAGTTAATATAATAGTTACCTTGATCTTGATCACAGAATCTCATTTACTAGTGCCTAGTGACTTTGATAATTGTTTGTATCTGCATGTGTTCTACAAGCTGTTTAGATGCGCTTATATCACTCAATGGTACCACACTACTCAATAAGCAGCACAGGTAGTCTCAATGGTTAATGAAATGGGCCTGTAACCAAGAGGTCCCCGGTTCAAATCCCAGTTGAGCCACTGACTCATTGTGTGACCCTGAGCAAGTCACTTAACCTCCTTGTGCTCCGTCTTTCAGGTGAGACATTGTTGTAAGTAACTCTGCAACTGATGCATAGTTCACACACCCTAGTCTCATATAGCATAAAACACTTTGTGATAGTGGTCCACTGTGAAAGGCTCTATATAAAAATAAAGATTATTATTATACATTCTGTAGCAGGTGTGGCAAATGCGACTGGTAAATAGGATGGAACTAAAACTGTTACAGTTTGATTTGTTTTAAAATGCCTACGTTCGTTTAGAACATGCATATCTCTCAGACAGACAAACTGCACAGCTTAGCTCTACTTGGGTTTTAGGCTGATCTCTGTTGTGTTTACTACAGCACAGCTAGACTGTGTCTGCTGGAGATGAAGTAACAGAAAGTGAAGCTCTCCTGCACAATGCTTTTGCACATTCTTTGCGTACGTGATTTCAAAAGGAAGCAGCACAGGAATCAATTCCTCAGAACTAGAAGAAGCACTCTGTGTGTGACCATGAACTCCAGTAATCACGGATTTACACTGGAAAAAACATTTACCGTTCAATGTCTTAAGGATTGAATTCAGAACACTATGCCTTCCTGGCTTTTGTAACGATGAACTTGGTGTTATGAAAAGATTATTTAGCATCCCTTTCTAAAAGCCATCAGAAGAATGGAGTTAATTAAGTGTTACCAACAAAACACATCCTCTGTACCTCAACAGATTACTGGAGAGAACTGCGAGTTTGCAGAATCAAGCACTACTACTAGCAAAGACTTCATTGTGCAAAGAGAGATCCCATTGTTGTTCTATCTATCTATCTATCTATCTATCTATCTATCTATCTATCTATCTATCTATCTATCTATCTATAGATAGAGAAATCTGTATCAGTATACTTGGAAGACAACTCACTGAAATATATCCCTGCTGCCTTGTGGCCACGGAATCATTTGTATAATCTCGATGTACAGCATATAAAAAGAGGTGTGATTAAGATTGGATACGGACAGTAGCCTTGATGTTCCCATCCATCCTCAGTGCACTCAGACAGCTGGAAATTGCTCTATAACACATAGTAAAATGAAAGCTTCTTATCTTACTGAAGTGTAGAGGTATCCTTCGCCATTCATCGCTATATACAAGCCAGCTTTCACTCCCTGTATGGCTACCACACGCAAACCCACAGGGATCAAATTGAAGAGAGCTGCAATAGAGAACACACTGCATTCAGCACACCACCACCTGGATATGATTGCAATAGAAAGACCAAGAAACACAAACATTACTTTGATTTCTATCATTTAATTTGATGATTTTTCAAACACTGTACCTTTCTTTACAAACACTGCTGTCTTTCCCTTGGTGCATACCCTTCAAGATGCATTTGACTTATGAACTGGTTAACAGGCGGGCTTACCATATGAGAAAGTCCAAGACAACTGTGCCAACATTACATTTTGTGAACACATTCCATTTACTAACATGAAGATCAAGTCATTCAACAGCTCTCTTGTTGAAAACATCTCTTTGCATGGAAAGTGTTTGTCAGCACACATCTTGGGTTCTTTCAATTCTTATCCTTCAGTAGATTGACAGTCTGATTTCTAATGAACCAGACAGAATGATGGTGCTTGGCTTTGACAAACCATTTCTCATGTCAAGAAGCTAGAGGCAGGGAGGGGGATATTGTTCTGATAGATATTAGCCAGGACTGAGCAAGGTTCTATCAAATAAAAGCAAGGTCAAAAGGGACAACATGGTGCATTTCCCTTAACTTTGTAAAAATAAAATGGCTAACCCAGATTTTGTTTTAGAAAAAAAAAGAACTAAAATAACAGTGACTCAAATGATAAAAGAAGCCCAGAATGATGAGCTTTGAGTTTCAATGTCACAGGACTGCTGTATCTGACAAAAAACAGGCTGTGTGTGAAAGAGTGAGGAGGAGGAGGGGGGAAGAGAGAGGAAGGGGAGGAGAAGGAGGAGGAGCAGGAGGAGGAGGAGGGAGGGAGGAGGTAGAGAGGGAGGAGGAAGGAGGAAGAGGGAGGAGGAGAAAGAGGAGAGAAGAGAGAGGAGAAAGTAAAGAGGAGGAGGAGGAGGAAGAGGAATGATGCAAGTTCAGAAAACCCTCTTTCAAACCAAAGGGACATTTACAAACATTAGTTGTAATCAATTCACAGAACATACAAACAATTGCATGGGCTGTTGTTCCTCCAGTACAAATTTACTCTTTATCTTATGGTAACTTATATGCATTCATTTTACCAACAATATGATGTGGCTTTACACTGATAATCTGGAATAGCATGTATTGATACACTGAAAACATTCATGTTGGCATGTTGCTGAGCAGGGTTCTCTCTACAGCTGTGACATGTGTTTGCAGTGTAGTAAAGCTTCCTTAGGCAGGGTTCCTTGTCATTCTTAGTAATGCTTATTGATCTCTTTAAACACTGGTATAGGTGCTCTCAGGAGGATTTGCACTCCCCTGCTGCACTTGGCTGGAGATGTTGTTTTTAAAGCTGCATAATTAACAAGTGCACAGTAATGGGGCTTCTGAAAAATGGTGCATTTTAACAGTGATAATGAAAGCAAATGGATTTCATTAATCACTGTATAGACCCCATTTGCCTTAAGCAGACAACCTGCCAATGAAACACTAAAAAGTTCCAGGCATTTTATTTGCAGTGTTCATGTACTACTGAGCAAATGCATGTGTGGCATCTTTACATTAAGAATGTCATCGGATCAATTGTTGTTCTGCATTTAACAGCATATTTCTTATGAAATGTAAAGTTAATCAGTTTGTTTCCAACTAGCAAGAACCTGACCATCCTACAAGTATGGTTAATTTACACAATTGAAAGGAGAAAGAGGAGCGATACAAACATGAAAACACTTCTGGAAACAATCCAGCACAGTAATTAAACAAGTGTGGGTTAAACATCTGTGAACAGAGTCCAATGTATTCTAATGTTTTTATTACTGTAATCACTATTCTCATCCAGAGTCCAATGTATTCTAATGATGCTGTTCTTACTGTAATCACTATTCTCATCCAGAGTCCAATGTATTCTAATGATGCTGTTCTTACTGTAATCACTATTCTCATCCAGAGTCCAATGTATTCTAATGATGCTGTTCTTACTGTAATCACTATTCTCATCCAGAGTCCAATGTATTCTAATGATGCTGTTCTTACTGTAATCACTATTCTCATCCAGAGTCCAATGTATTCTAATGATGCTGTTCTTACTGTAATCACTATTCTCATCCAGAGTCCAATGTATTCTAATGATGCTGTTCTTACTGTAATCACTATTCTCACACATAGAGTCCAATGTATCCTAATGATGTTTTTCTTACTGTAATCACTATTCTCATCCAGAGTCCAATGCATTCTAATGATGCTGTTCTTACTGTAATCACTGTTCTCATCCAGAGTCCAATGTATCCTAATGATGTTTTTCTTACTGTAATCACTGTTCTCATCCAGAGTCCAATGCATTCTAATGATGCTGTTCTTACTGTAATCACTGTTCTCATCCAGAGTCCAATGTATCCTAATGATGTTTTTCTTACTGTAATCACTATTCTCATCCAGAGTCCAATGTATTCTAATGATGCTGTTCTTACTGTAATCACTATTCTCATCCAGAGTCCAATGTATTCTAATGATGCTGTTCTTACTGTAATCACTATTCTCATCCAGAGTCCAATGTATTCTAATGATGCTGTTCTTACTGTAATCACTATTCTCATCCAGAGTCCAATGTATTCTAATGATGCTGTTCTTACTGTAATCACTATTCTCATCCAGAGTCCAATGTATTCTAATGATGCTGTTCTTACTGTAATCACTATTCTCATCCAGAGTCCAATGTATTCTAATGATGCTGTTCTTACTGTAATCACTGCTCTCATCCTTGTTCCCATCGATGGTGCCGTCGGGATGCATTTGCAGAAAGAATCCCTGCTGGCTGAATAACCGGGTGACAATACCTTTCAGCTGGGGTTCTGTAAGAAGAAAGAAAGCATTGGAGTACCATGTCACAGCTGCACTAATACTCACTGGGATGCATGTTTCCTGCCTGGATCACAAGCAGATCTGAAGATTTAGCTTCAGCCATTCACGTCTAATTCTTTAAAGAACTAGAACATGAATTCCTTACCAGCTCAAAGAAATCTGCTGCTTGCAGTTCTTTCCAAACGGACTCTCTCCAGCAGCAGAACAAAGGGAGTGACTTCCAGCTCCTCTGTACAGCTGGTCATCCTCACACTGGCAGTCTGGGAATGGCCACATTCATCACAGGCTTTTAAAACTTTGATTATAAACAAGCCACACACAATATTTACAAATCTACTTGTGCAAAGCCCATGCCCTGTCACGGCTGCTCAAATATTTCCAAAATTGTCATTACCCAACAATGACATATATTTACTGCTAATTAGAGCTACACTGATATCCATCACAGGATGGATTACATATGCAGCCGACATACTGATAACTCATCACTTTGACACAAGTTGTAATCACTATGGTCAGTAATAATTGTATAAGCATTCGTAAATCTGCACTGAGCACAAAATACGAATTATATGGGTCTTATTGTTTAACCTGCAATTACAGACAGCAAAGACAATCGAGATATACATACATGGGCATTGCAACATACATCAGAATTGACTTGTATAACTTTGCCATGCCTCCTTGCCCATTTTCTATCTACTGTAGGAGTTTTGTGCTTCTTAATGGTTTGAGTCCCATGTCCCTGCCCTACTTTGTTAGCGATGGACAGGAGACCATAAACAGCCCATCCAAGGCAACATTGGTCGGCACTGGACAAAACCTCTAGTTCATTTTTGTAAGTGGCAAAAAGGCTGTACATTATTAAAACCAACTTCTTTAAATCAGGCAGCACTGCTTAAATAAAACGCATGTCACAAAGCGTCTGTAACACATCAAATACACTGTATCACAAAAAAGTGTCTTTCAGAAAATATACAGTATACTGGAGGTCAAGTGAAACCCATGTCAATTGTTTTTTTTCAAAGATATTTGGTTTTGCTTTAACAATACTCTACTGATTTCTGCAGCAATTCTCACTGCTGCCGCAAGTATAACAGGAAGGAATATTTCAATAGCAGAAAGTCAACTGCCACTAGAATGAACTGCAGCCATCTCAGTACTGCACACTGGATCACTGCCTAGGACAGCATGTGTTCACACCAATGAGGGGCTTCTAATGAACTGTCTTCATCCTATGTATTGGGAAAAATACATTCAGCAAAACTTGTTGTACATTGTTGACTGTGCCTGTGTTATTGCATGCATTCATTGATGTTCTTCAAATGTCACACTCCTCTGGCACTGTTGTCATGAGTCACTTTCAACTCAACCTATCCTTCAGCTGTTTGCAAACTCCTTCAGGGCTGCTTGGATTTGCAGTCTGAATACAGACCCTCCAGTTAGCAAAGGCAGCATCTTGCCTCATGCCCCTTTAACGACTTGTATAATGCTGTAGAACATGTGATAAACTAATTTCAATAATGCTGATTGATGGTCTGTCTGCTTTTCTAACCCAGTTAGCATCCACAGACTAACCTGCTCCAACATTGTTTCAATATAATTGCTGTCTTTCATGGACGCATCTTGCAGTTATTTAGGGGGAACCATGCACATTCCCGCACTCTCTTCACCAGAGTTGCACAGTACAATTTAAACATATTGAATCATCTTTAACAAAGCAGCATTGGCCTGATTAATCAATTTTTACACTGAAGTCTGGCTCATGCTTGCAGTTGTTTGCAATGTCCTGCTGCCATATAAGATGACTCTTGTCATTACCTTAGTTTGACTGGCAAGGAATTCCTTCATTGTGTTGGTGTCTACTCTACTTCTCCTCAATACCCAGACACAATGCATGCCTGCTCACACAATACTGATTCAAAATCTCTGCATTGTATGATAACTATCCACGGCATGGGATCTGTCTGATTGCTGATAACTGCCTTGCTGCATACATGGTATTTATACATAGAAAAGATTAATTGTACAGTATCCATCCAAGAAACTATCTGTGTGTGTTTACAACAGAGATTCAAAGGTGATATAAAATATGTACTTATTAAATTGTAAAGATAGATAATTGTGCCCAGTGTTAGTGTTCTTGGACACTACGAATCTGAGTACCTACCAGAGGGTGTTGTGCTGTGGCTGCAGGGTTGCCTCCTGTAAAGCACTCACCCACTGTGGCAGATGAAAATCAGGCCCATCTTAAAGCTGGCCCAATGAGAGCAGGGAAAACCACAACACCGAAGGCTTAATGATGTGCACTTTAATAATTCTGCTTGATTTATATCAGTCTGTAAGGTAACTAGATGACAAGGTTCAAGTGCTGACAAATCAGCCTTTTCTATTGATGATTCAGTAAACTGGTAAAAGCGTAAAGTCAACTTTATCCTTCCAGATAGATAAAAGGCTATTACTGGAGATGTGTCCTACACATAAAATGCCTGCCATCTAAACATGCAAGTGGGTTATTCTCTGACATTTCAGCAGCTAAGAGGTCACATTTTTATCAGTAACTGTGTGTACTTTGATGTGTTTCAAAAAACAAATGGAAGGAAATTGATAAAAAAATAAAACACACAATGATGTGGCAATGGAGCTCTGTAAAACAAAACAAAACAAAAAAAGAGTAGTTTTACAATGCAACTGCCTTGACCACCATTGAGAAAAAATAAAAAATAATAGACAGGTGGAAAACAAATATATTTGCAAGTCTATTCTGGTAGGTTTCCTTTGTACCAGACTGATAAATCAGATCAATAGTGGTGATCAAGAAGTGTCATCAACTCATACATGCTGCTTCAAATCACATATGTGTTATTTTATTACGTTACAGCATTTATATATGTATTATATATTAACAACAAGCAGCTAATATTTTTTTACAAAGTGTATAAAACACAGAAAATGAGTCTGCCTTGTGCAAAACAAATGCCCACAATGGCCCATTGTGAGCCTCTATCATATTCATATACTCATGAGAGGTGCACCACCATAGAGACACTAATGGGGATTTGTTGATTTCAAACAAAATGGTAGTTTAGTTCCAACTTAACATTCTGTGGAGGAAGAAAAACAAGATTGATGTCTACAGAAAATCATCATGATCGTGTTTATTGTTTCTATGGGAGAATCTTTGTAGTGTCTGGATTATTTCCAAATAACATTGCAAAATAAAGAGCATTGTTCTGTATTCAGGCTAAAGCTATACCATCTAAAACTTTCATATCTAAAAGACTATTGCTGTGGATAAGAAGAGAAGTGTGGTTGGGTTTGTCCTCTGCAGTACCACAGCATTGTTAGCAGCCTAACTCAGCCCCTCAGCAGTAGAATATTGTATGAAATAGTTTGCAGAACCATAAAGAGAAATACTGAGGTATAAAAACCGCTGTTTATCTTTTTATTTTATTACATCACGTAGAACCTGACCTTCTCTGTCTCATGTCACATTTTCCCCCCAATATCTCAGAATCTTAAAACATTGGATTGTGATAATGGAATGTGTGAATGAAACAATCTCACTGAATACACTGCTGAGAATGTGACATTGTTTGGAAGACAACACAGGAATGTATCAATACACTGAGACCTACAGTATTGAAGATTTCATTCACACCTAGCTCAGTCTATGGAGGAATATTAATCGAGATGTCACTGGATAACACATGTATTACACAATATACAGTGGCTGCTCGAACTCACATTGCTAACTGTTGCCATGGTATGTATTGGTGCTAATTCTTGTTTGTTTGTTAAACGTTTGAATAAATACTTAAAAAAAAGCCTTACAATTGTCACAGAATATGTGATTTATTCAGAGGCGTCCCTCTAAATCAAAGGCAATTGTGGTCTCAGGGTTAGCTAATAAATATTCTCATAGACTGATTAGGGTGAGAGATGGAGTTGCTGATTAGCATGGTGCAGATGTTGATACTGTGCTACTGACCTAGCCTGCTCCCCTTATGTGCAACGTGTGCTTGAAGGTTGGAGGAAGCATCTCATGGGGAAAAAAGAAAAAAAAACAATCCGAAAGATCAGACAAATCAGGTGATGGTGGGTGGGTTATTTATTAAAGCATTTAATGACATCAGTGCTTGTGGTGGATTTGTCATCTTCCAATACAGGTATTGCTATACAATGCCCAGTCCTATTTGTGTATTTGTCAAGCAGTACCCATTAGGATAATGAAGGTACCAAGCAGACCATGCTGATTAAAAAATGAGTGATTTACACTCGAGTGATTTAAACTTGCTGTGCAGTAATAAAATACTTTCAGTGTTCAAAAAGGTGGCACATATATACAGGGTCCCATTTTAACGAATTAATTACAGTAGGTGCAAGCCAGTTCAGAGCTGAACTGACATCTATTTAATTGCACTGATAGAAACCCTTATATATCAAAATGATGGGACCTGGGAATAGGGTTGGGGATTTTTTTGAAGCCTCTGTTTTACTGAACATTAAACATGGTGGGTGGTCTGCCTTGTAATAACAATTCTATTAATACATATACAGAAAAAAACATGCATTCATTTGGCTGTTTGAAAGGGGGGTCTTTATAGTAAGGAATTAATATTGGAAAAGAATACTCTATATAAGAATATGAATCTAGAAAATGCACAAGAATAATCTATAGGCGATTAGAATATAAATATAGAAAACGCACACATTTGTGTAAATAGGGGAACTATATTGTTTTTAGCAGTCAGTACAACATAATAACAATAATTTATTGCCATATAAATGCAAAGACCAATATATCTGTCCAAAGTACTGGAATAAGCACACAGAGTCAGGTTTATTAGGAAGAATAATAATAATAATAATAATAATAATAATAATAATAATAATAATAATAATAATAATAATAGAGGACAAGAATATAGCGCTACTACAGCCCGGGATTGCTTTGTAAATAGGAAGATAAGAGACGACTACAAGCGCAACACTGGTCATGTGATTTTGCGATTCCCTTCAGAATTTACTTTCCGACAGTACAAGCGATCTGTTGCCTGCAGTGAAATCAAGGGTCGCGTCTCTGTGGTGGTCCTAAGAGTTTTGACATGTGTAGTGTTACTGACCTGCAGGTGGTCTCCGCCGGACTGTTTTTTTCTTGCCGCTGCAGAAGCGCACCTTGCTGAAAACACTTAATACGTGTCTCTCACAAAGGTTTCGCCCATCTTTGCTGGGGCTCGGACGGCGTTTGGAGGTTGAAACGCGGTCGCTGTTGGATTCCCTAGCCTGTCTTTTTTGTCGGATCAGGGAGCTGGCAAGTGCAGCTGCCATCTCCCCAACTCTAAGCGCTAAACGCTATTCTAAGGGTGGGCCACAGCAACTGAGCAATTACACCTCAGGAAAGAGGGCTGTGATATCAGGTGGAATGGAGTTTAAGTGTTGGGATACCGAGTCATGAAGATCAGAGCGGAAGAAACGGTATTCATTCAACTGTCACGATTGAGAGAACAGCATTTCTTATCTCCAGGTATCGAGGAAAGCTTCAGTTCACATGATGCTGTAACATCTGTAAAAGGAAAAAACAATCGACTACTTTCCAGGAAAATGAGTGATGCTGATACTGTAACAACCGATTTAGAGCACTCCAGCCCAGTCTCTGCTCGTTCAAAGATATAAAGCAAGTGGATTTACTTGTGTTTATGACCGATAATAAGTACTGTGCAACTGCAATAGAAAAATATGTAGTGCAGTAAAACAGAACCGCCGACAGTCACAGTCTAACCTTCACTTGCTGAAATAGCTCGGCTCTTCACAGCACGGGATTCCCAAGTGATTCAAATCGAGTGTTTTAAAGAGTATCACAAATTAGCAGACCAACATGGCAGTGCTAATTTCTATTACGGAGCTATTTCTATGTATTGTAGCCGGCATGGATTCGTTAAGCCTTTCTCACTGCTTGAAACTGGCATTGGTATCCAAAGTCCAGGGGTCTCCATAACTTTGCTCTTGTTTTTAAAAACTTCCAGTTCCTTTATTAAAAGCCAAAACGGAAGCGAGACGCGATAGGAACGCCGCAGGCTCGCACGCCCAGCAATTCAGTGGCTCTCTCGGCAGAGCAATCTCAGGGAAGCTTCAAGTGCTTTATCAGTGAATACATTTTCAGCCAATGGCAATGATGGATAGATTTAGGCGCAGAAACACAACGTAGCGATTCCTTCATCCAAATTGATTAGCACTGTAATATAACCAATTTAACAACATAAAAACTGAAATTTCTTTAAACAGAACGTGTAACCCGTGGTAACAAAGAGCGAAGACTTTTGGTCTGTGCCGCTCTCTCTTTCTCTCTCTCTCTCTTTTTTTTTTTTTTTTTTTGCTCAGCCAGCTCCCTGTATCTCTGCGCAATCCTACGTGATTAATGTTCGGATGAGGGATTCTCTCTCTCTCTCTCTCTCTCTCTCTCTCTCTCTCTCTCTCTCTCTCTCTCTCTCTCTCTCTCTCTCTCTCTCTCTCTCTCTCTCTCTCTCTCTCTCTCTCTCAGTATGAAACGTAACACACTGTCAAAATGAAAACATTACAAAGTTAGTATTGGGTATGACCTCCCTGAGCATCCCAAAGAACAATACTACTCAAACAATCAACAAACCTAATTGCTCACTATTTAAAATGTAAATATCATTATGTACTGTATGTGCCCAATGAGCTACTGATGTAAAACTTAAGACTGTTGCGTTTTTATTGTGCATTATAACGCTGTTAAATTAAAAAAAAAAAAAAAAAAAAAAAAAAAAAAAAAAAACTTATATATAATATTTATACTTTTATACTTTATTTAATTTTGACATATTGGCTAGGGGGTTCATATTAGATAAGGGGTTCATATTGGACAGGGGGTTCATATTGAATTATTGGATAGGGGTTTTATATTGGACAGGGGTTTCATATTGGTTAGGGGGTTCATATTGGCTAAGGGGGTTCATATTGGATAGGGGGTTCATATTGGCTAAGGTTCTTAAGAACACCATTTAAAAAAGTTTAAAAAAAGAATGTGTATGGTATATCACATGTTATCCTTAAGACACAGTTGCCATATATTTTAATATTACCACAGTGTCAAGCTCCAGCAATGCCTTTATTCAGAACATATTCAGCAACATCTCCTCTTTTCACTTTGCTTGAGGTTGAAGGGTTTCTGCTGGCACTGTGCATAGGGAATTCAAACCTCTGCATGTTAAGGCAAGAAGGTTTCCATTAAAGCACTGCGAATCCTATTTGTACAGGAGTGCCTTGAAGGCTCAGCACTATGCACTGGGAGAATGATGTGCCACAGCCATTATTGGATTATCATGCAATATTTCTCACTTACATAATAACACCATGGGAAAAGAAAATAAATACATTCAGGTATTCTATGTAAAGACTTCAAAGCACATGAAAAACCTTTTGCCTGTCAGAAATCATAATTAGATGCATTTGAATTGAATGTTAAGTGAGCATCTAGGAAATGCATTAACTTTCTGTTCTTGTTTCTAACCACATTGTCTTTTGCTTAAAAAAAGATTTAATTTGTATTCATTATTTTTTTACCCACAATGTAGTCCACTGTCTTATCTCAGAATGTCATTGTATATGAAAATATGCTAGGAACCGTCTAATGCTACTGTACCATGAGCCCAGAGCTATTTATAAAAGTAATGATGCTTCAAGGTTATCATTCCAGATGAGTTTCAGTGGATGGTGTGCAGTATTCATTGAGTCAAGATATGTATTCATTATTGCACTAATAATGCAACAAAGTGATACATTCTTCAGTGTACCCAATAATCACTGCTTTCAAACCTGTCCTCTCAATGCTCACATACAGTAAGATTACGGTGGACAGCTATTCTTGGTCACATGACTTCAGAGATGTGGCTTGTGTTCCGCTGGGCATAGGCATACTAAGAAATGCAAATTTCAATCAATCTCTTTTCTAGTTGAACTGATTTTGGTAAACGCAGTTGGACAGATAAGGGAAGAGAAACGGGAACAGCTGAAAATTTAGATAAGAAGGTGCCCTCGGGACTTCATAGAGTTATGAGCTTAACTGAAAGGAAACTGGTGAAAAAACACATTGCTGTACAGTGCTGTTAAAACTAAGCCAGCTGCAGCTCAATCAAATAGCAGTCGGATGAGTAACTGTATTTTTTATTGGCATTCCCCTTGATGTTACAGTATTATATAAACAAATGGCAAACAGAATAATGATCATGTTTCAGAAAAGGTTATGCTATTGCCCAGGAAGAACCAAATAACATGGCATAAATAGATAGATATATATATTTTTTAATCTCCTTTATTTCAATCAATCAATATTAACAGTACAAAATAAATAAATAGCACAGATGTCCATACAAAACTCTCTATTACAATAATTACAAACACATCTTTAATTTATTATTTTTCACCAAACACACCACCTCCCCCATTGCTCAAATTGTCTGAAGCATTTCTAGCTGGTGCACCAATTTATAAAAAGTAAAATCAACTTTAATCCTTGAGGTTACCAACACTTTAAAAATAGGTGCTACTGCATTAGTTAAAACTCCATTCATTTTGTTTTTCCTACTTTTCAAAATTGCCATTTTTGCCTGACCCAGTAGAAAATTTGCCAATTGACAAAGATTTTTATTTCCTTTAGTGTTCTTCACCCCAAAAATAAAAGTAATTTGAGTAAAACTCAGGCCCAATTCACTAAACAAATCATGCAATAACTCAAACAAAGGCTTTAACTGACGACAAAACAAATAACAATGAAAAAACATTTCCCTAATCAAACAAAATTGACACGTATCTTCTCCCCCCTGCTGAATAATGGAGAGAAATGAGTTGGTGTCCACAATGGTGTGCAATATTCTCCACTGCAGATCCCCCACTCTTTTAGGAACTGGTGATCCATACAGATTCCTCCAGGCAGGTGTGATGGAGTCCTCTACCTGTAGCCTCTCTCGACAATGTGAATCAGGCAAGTTTTTCAACTATTGAAAATGCAACACTTTCACACACGTTCGATACATATCTTTTTGTTGTATTCCTCCCGAACTGAACCTTATATCCTTCTCCAAACTTTAGGATCTGCCCCGGGGTATCAGTGGTCTGCTCTATTGCAGGTTCAATTTGCAGGTCCAACTCTGGCGGTTCTATATCCAGCTGGCTTTTTCCTAGGAAAAATTGACTCAATTGCTGTAACCCTTCTGCAGGCAAAACAGCTTTAAGCTGCACTAAAAAACCCTCCATCACACACACTGACTTCACACCCAGCTCACTTGTTAGTGATTCTGCAGTTTTCCAGGCTTGGTTATCAAAATTAATTAAATTACCGACCTTCACTACTCCACTGGAAATTAAAAGTAAAACAAAACTCTTTGATTCTAAAAGATTGCATTTTAATGCTGAGTTATAAATTAGAGGCTCTTCAAGCAACCAATACAACCCTACAGACTTCAAATCTCTGTTAATTGTAAAAACCTTCCAAGAATTCAGCATCCCCCTATAAAAAACAGGTAAGATAAAGAGATTTAACTTTCCATCATCCAATAAGAACAGATGCCTATCAAAATTCAACCTCCCTACTAAACGAATGAAAGCAAAAGCCCCTGTTCTCCAGGGTAGTGATTCGTGAAAGTATAGCAGTCTCTGAAGTGACTGGAGTCTAAAAGCTGTTATTCTGCTTCTTATGTCCATCAGTCCCTGTCCTCCTCCTTCTACAGGCAAGTACAGCACCCCCTGCTTTATCCAATGCAGCCCATCCCAAAAGAAGCTTAGCAATAATCTTTGAATTTCCAGCAGCAGAGACGGAGGGGATCCCCACACATTAACCTGTGCCACAGCATTGATGTGACCAGGTTACTAATAATTAAAACTCTTCCTCTATAGGAAAGTTTCATTAGAAGCCACCGCCATTTATCCAATTGGCCTTTCACCTGATCCAGTACCCCTTCCCAATTCTTTTTAGCCAGTCCCTGCTCTCCCAAGTAAACCCTTAGATGTCTGAAAACCTCTCTATTCCATTTAAGCCCTGATGGTAAATTTGGTGGTCTGCTGCCCTCCCACTCTCCAATTAAAAAGGCATTACTTTTGTCCCAATTTCCCTGAGCTGAGGACACTCTTTCAAATACTCTCAAGCTCTCCTCTATGATCTGAATGTCTTTCTTATTTGTTACTAAGATAGCAAGATCATCAGCGTAAGCCACCACCTTAACAGGCTCCATGCCACAGTAGGGATAGACAACCCACTCAATATCTTTCTCAATTTTACCATCAGGGGTTCAAATCACAGAGAATATAACATTCCTGATAAGGAACAACCCTGGCGAATTCCACTTTGGACCTTAAAAGGAGCACATAATACACCGTTTATATTAAGTACACTAAAAATGCTACTGTAGAGCAACTTAATTTTTCCCAGAAACCTGGGACCAAAGCTGAATGACCTAATAACATCAAAAAGATACAGGTGGTCTACCCGGTCAAAAGTCTTCTCTTGATCAAGAGAAAGCAAATCAGCTTTAAAACCAAAGAGCTTGGAGGCAACTATTAAGTCCGGCACTAAAAATATATTGTCAAATATTGTTTGGCCAGGTGCACAGTACGTTTGGTCTGAATGCACAATAATAGCTCCCTGATAGCCCCAGGCTCACATAGCTGTTCTAAGGCAGTGTATTCTTTTACTCTGAGCCACTTTCTTTTCCAATGCAAAAACTTTATTTTCCATAATCATATTCAAACTGACCAAACTATGATCAGATAGACCTGTGGGGTGAATAGTACATTTAGAATAACTATTTAAATGATGTTTAAAAACATCAAATGTATCTAGTCAAGCTAAACATATATTCCCATCACTCCCCTTAGCCCAGGTATACTGCTTCACATTAGGCTTCATTACTCTCCACACATCCTCCATATCCTGTGCTGTTAGAACAGTAACCAGCTCCTTAACTGACCTGGGGTGAGGCTCTGGGCCATTTCTGTCTAGCTTGTTGTCAACTGTACAGTTAAAATCACCAGCTATTAAAACCACCTCTTCAGCCTGACTCTGGGCAATAACTCTGTTGAGAGTCTGAAAAAACAGCAACCTCTCTCTCCCATTATTTGGTGCATAAATATTAACAAATACTAAATCTACCCTCTACAGATACTTGCACTTTTAACAAGTACCCTTTAATGATCTCATTTACATTGATAGAGACATATTTAAACCCCTTCGCAAATAATATGGCAACTTCAGCACTAAAATTCATCCCATGACTAAAAATAACCTCCCCTTCCCAATCCTGAATCCATTCAGATTTATTATTGTCGTCTGTGTGGGTCTCCTGGAGCTTGGCAACATTAACTTTCTTTTGGTTTAAATATTCAAACAGAGCTGCTCTATTTGCACAATCTCTACCTCCATTAATATATAATGTTCCTATATTTAGAGTCTGCATTTTAAGGTTTAAAGGAGAGATACACTGGAATTTACAAACACCAATATAAATGCACACATAAAAAAGAAATAATGCTTGTGTAGACTTATCCATCATTACTTTTTTAGAGAAGCATAAACTTTGCTGATTAAATTTTTTAATTGATCTCTTTCTCTTTGCCCCATTCCCAATACAGCTGCAGTACGGCTAATTTGCTCTGCCAAACTTAAAAACACTTTTAAATCAGGGAAGTATTCAATCACTTCAATCCCTCTTTTCCCTTTAATGGAGCTTAGAAATGCTTGAATGCTTTCAGCACTATACCCCCCTCTCGCTTGTTGACTAGCCGACATATGGCTCAATGGCTTCTTCCCCCTCGCTTTCAGTTTCTCCTACAGTCTTGCAGTTCTTCGCAATATGCCCTGTATGGCCACATTTAAAACATTTCATTAAATCAGAAGAAGCAGACACTACGTATTCGCTACCATCCACCCGAAATCTAAACGCTGCATTTAGCTCTCCAGTCGGGTCGTTCAGAAGCATATATAACTGTCTTCTGAAAGAAATGACGTGCTTTAACTCAGGGGATCATTGTAATGCTTGACATTATTTGACCATGATGGCTTAGCTCTTTTTCTCTATAAGTTCATTTTTCAGAAAAGGTGGAGTATTTGAAATTGTTATATACCTGGTGGGAGCCGCAAGACACAGAATAGACATGAACACTACGTCAATAACCAAACCCTGCTGAACCATTTCCGAAACTAACATTTCATTACTCAGAAATACCACTACAACCTTATTCATACGCAATGCAGACTTGATATTCTCACACCTAATTACTTTTCTAAGTTCAACCACACATTTCTCAACCTGGACAGACACATCCACTACAACTTTTATGCCATTTATCTGTGTTATATTTTCAAAGTTAGGAACCGAACCCCTCGGGATTCCCCGGACTTTGGCCATCACGGCCGAAAATTATAAAAGACCCAACTATTAAACCTTTTTTGTTTAAAAAAAAACCTAACATATAAGAAATAAAGAATGAAACATGAAAAAGAAAAAGAGAAAATAACAGGGGAGAAAACCCTGGACTCACGCTGAGCTCCTCACTCTACACACACGCTGCAAGCACTCCCATCACACATAGCGACAGCCAGATATCAAGAGTAGATAGAGAGATAGAGAGATAGATAGATAGATATGAATGGCTTCAGATTGTTTAAATATGGACCTCCTGCATTCTAAGTCTATGTTTTAGTGTCATGGATGTATTGCTATCCAGCACAATGCTGGGGTTTGCTGTAAATTCTAATTGCATTCCTTAAGGTCTGTTACCTACCAGTGGTGAAAAAAAAAAACAGCCAAATGTACAGCAAAGGCATCACAGAGTGTTTTATAAAATATTCCATCCCTACAGCACAGTAATCCAATGCACATAACTCTGAACTTGAACTAACCAAGGCAGGAAGGAACAGTTCAATATCTCGCAAAGTTCTTGATGGAAGAAAGAAGAGATGAAAATGGTGGAAATTATGAAAATAAGAGTTTATTAGGACACCCTGTTTCAATACTTTCGTACTGGAACAAGGAAGCTGCCATTCGGTAAAACTACATGAGATGAAACAGACCATCTCTTATAATTGTTTAGCTTCTAATTAAAACATATCAGTGCAAAAACTATACAACAGCCATCTCTGACATGCAATAAAAGCAGGGTGATCTATAGTACTGCACAAGTGCTTTTCTGCACACTTTCATTATTTACAACAAATAATAAACAAACAAAAGAAAAGTGTAACTCCAATTAGGGAACTCTGGTTCTGCACAGTATACATGTTTTACATGCAAACCCAAGTTCACACAGTATACAGGCTTTACATGCACACCCAGGTTCACACAGTATACATATTTTACATGCAAACCCAAGTTCATACAGCACCCTTCGAGTTTTCCCCACACAGGTTTCATCCAGGCCTTAGCCTTCACACAAACCCCAGACAAAACACTTCTGACCTGCATTTATACACCTGCCTGCTTAATCCCAGGCAAGTGTCCCTCATTAAATTAGAGCCAGATGATTCCACTTCTGGCTCAACTGTAGCATTCTGGGGGACGTAGTCCTGCAGCAAACACCTGTCCTCCCCTACTCTGCCACAATGGTAACATATATTATAGAACTGATTTTTATGCCGACGTCACCCAACACTGATGTAGCTAACACTCCTCTACTCAGTTGTCTGTCTGATATCAAGCACTGGATGCAGCTTCATTTCTTAAAGTTAAATTGTGACAGGACTGAGGTTATGCTAATTGGCTCCCAGCACCTGCTGCGCAAGGTCATTGATTTTGGCTGTGGAATGCACTGGCATTATAGCTTCACCTCAAGTGCGAAACGTGGGTATCATTTTCGATTCCACCTTACCGTTTCAAGCTCATGTTAGAAATATAATTAAAGTGTCATTCTTTCATCTGCGTAACATTGCCCGGTTAAGATCATTTTTGTCCTCTTCTGCCGAGAAATTAATTCATGCATTCATCTCCTCAAGATTGGACTACTGCAATGCTCTTTTGACTAGGGTTTCTGTTAAAGTACTCAATAGGCTTCAGCATGTGCAGAATTCTGCAGCCCCGGTTTGATCTCATGCCTCTTCTTGTGAGCACACAACACTTGTACTGCATAAACTGCACTGGATCCCTGTGAGGTATCGGGTTGACTGCAAAATTTTACTCCTTACTTATAAGGCCCCGCGACTGTGGAACATGCTGCCCAGATCTATTCGAGATTCTGAGTCTTTGGATAGTTTTAAACCTTGCTTAAAGACACATCTTTTTAAGATAGCCATTGCTGATTTATCTTAACTTTTGATTTGTTTTATTGAACTGATATTTTATCTGTACCTTTGTATATGGTATGCTTGTATTGTTGTTCTTGGATAATGCTTTGGGTCTGAGAAAAGCACTCTATAAATAAAATGTATTATTATTATTATTATTATTATTATTATTATTATTATTATTATTATTATTATTATTATTATTATTTGTACACCCAGGTGAAAGATATAATGTGATGTATGTGGTGAAGGATGTTCACTGCCTCTCCTGAGGAGGCTGATGGTGCATTACTGAATACACAGAGGCTAGCCTTTAGTGTCCTGTGCCAATTGTCAGTTTACCATACATTCAAAAATGAAGGGCATTCTTGAAACTTGTTGGTGCCATCCCAAGCACCTATCCTGTTGTTGAAAGTGTGTCGCAAGCTTCTTTTTTGACATGCTCACAAAGCAGCACTGCCATCTGGTGTTAGGGAAAGTGTTTCAATTCCAACATCTGTTTCACCCGATGCATGGGACTGAACAGAGATGATGAGTTTCACGCTGGTCTGTGACTCCCCAAAGATTCCTACGGTTCACTGCTCTGGGGATCACACAACAATCCATCTAGATCCATACAGATGAGCTGCTAGCCATGCATCATTCACAATACATACAATCAATAACATTGTGTAGCATACAGTAGCACCTCTTTAACCCAACTAATAATGCAGAGATGAAAAGGATTTACTAATGAAGTGGACTGTGCATCATCGCTGCCTGTGCTTCACAAAATGTTTTAAATGATTAATGTCTTTCCTGTTTCTGAGTTGCATTCCCTAGCACTGTAATAACTAATTGAAACATTTTCTATTGAAATATTTAATATTAAATATTTAATATTAATAATATTTCCTCAACATTACAATTTGACAGTCTACATTTTGTTGTTGTTGTTTATCAGCAGGGTGTGTATGTCACTGAGAAGATGTTGTATATAGTTATAATTGCAGTTAGAATTTACGCAGCAGCTCAGCACTTCTCTTTATTGTACACCGCTGTATAGAAGAAATGCTATTTACTCCAAATAATCATCAGCACTGCTTTTAATAATAATAATAATAATAATAATAATAATAATAATAATAATAATAATAATGTAATTCTGTCATCTTCAGTTGCTGTTTTTTATAATTTAGAATTGCAATTGGTGTTTTTCACAATAGGAAATTTGCTAGGAATAGGAATAAACTAAGGGACAATCTGAGAGAGAGGAGATGTACTGTGCTGTATAGAAGACAGAAGTATTAGCTATTAATAACTGCCTGTGAAATGGGTAGATGTAAAGTCTTATCAGAGTTCATAATAGTGGGTGTCTGACATCTGAAATACATCAATCAGTTTGCACAATAACCCAAACAGAGCAAGCAGTACCAAACAAAACAGCATGTGGAGAGTTAGCCACCTCATCTGTTATAAAGTGTTTAGTAACTCCAAGACTTAGTTAACCCTATTTCAACCGGCTTTTTAAAGTAAATGGGCATCTCCTGGAATAACTTGCCTGAACAAATAGACAGATTATCACAACACTGGACAGCAAAAGCAAACCCAAGCACTCTGGTGTCTTACATTATTAAAAGGACTCCATTATGCTTTTGCCATAAAAGTACAGTAAAGAAGTTTTGCCCTTGATTAAAATAGATCAGACACTGCTGAAAACACAGAAGCTTTGTGGATCAAAGGTTGTAGTGAAACAGTTGTAATAAATGCAAAATCTCTACAACAATCTGAACATTACACCTGCATTCTGTATTAGACCCAGCCTCCTGCTGGACACTCAGCACATTACAACTGGATTCTGTATTACACCCAGCCTCCTGCAGGACACTCAGCACATTACACCTGCATTCTGTATTAGACCCAGCCTCCTACTGGACACTAAAGCACATTACAACTGGATTCTGTATTACACCCAGCCTCCTGCTGGACACTCAACACATTACACCACTCAGTACATTACCACACGGGTTTTCATGTGTGTGTGTGTCCTGTGTGTGTGTGTGTGTGTGTGTGTGTGTGTGTGTGTGTGTGTGTGTGTGTGTATATTTTGAACAAGAAAATAACAGAGAACAAAACAATAAGAAGAAAGTTACAGATTAAAACAACATTTTAAATTTCAATACCAGAATTCATATGATATTTATTAGAAGTTGCTAACAGTAAACTATAACTAAGAAGTTCTACAATGATTAAAAATGTATTTTTGTTAAGTATAGTGAATTTATTTTTCGTGAAACCGTGGTAAATTTCACCTGCTAAATCAGTCTTAAGCAGATAGAGCTGAGGACACCTTTTGAAAGGTGAAAGTATATATAGTAGCTACACCACAATGAATATAGTATCTACACAATATATACACTGCAATGATTGCTCCTGTCATTTTATGCAGTAGAGAAAACTCCTAGGTAATTGCTATTGAACAAGCAGAGTTGTCCTAATTCTGTGTGGTTATAAGAGCAGCAACACATAAAAATAGACATATTTATCAAGGGAAATCCAGGCAATCTAGGCCATTCTTCCTGGGTTACACACCTGTCTTCCCCCCTGCGTCAGACCTGCATTTATCATTTCAAACCTTTCATAGACTCTACAGACACTTGTTAGAACAATAAGCCCCAACCTCATTTTTATTTCAAATTCGTTTCTAATGCTATCCACTTGGGCAACGTGTCATCTCTAGTGAGCATTGCATTAGTACTATTTACTATTAACTAAGAATATAGGTACAAGTTTAAGCATAACCATTCACCAGTTTAAATCATTATGTCATCATGCATTTTAAATGCACAGGGTTGCTGTGTGCATTGCAATTGTCTACATGTGCACTGCAAAGCAATGCAGATTTAAAAAGCACTGTGACCTGCTTGGTGCACCTGTGCTAGATGTTACTGTGGGCAGGCTGCATTGAAGTTAATCTATTTATTTATGAGTTTTACAGAAGCATGCTGCAGTTACTATTGAATTAGAGCTATCCTCTGTGGCCTTTTAAAGATGATTTTTTTTAACAAATCAATTGTTTCCTGCTAGTTTATGGTAGACAGGAGTTGAAGATGTGGCAGAGTAATACGAGGCTGGAGCCGAGTTCCAGTGCAGTTGAAAGAACATCTCAATGGCTGTCTGTAGTAAGCGTGGGACTGATCCACATCTTTACTACATTCTGAAGATAGCATTGAAACAAGTGGAGCGCTTAAACCATAGTAACTGATTCAATTAATGCATGCGTGCTGTTGGCAAGTTCACTCTCTTAGTCTTTCATAGGCCAGTGATCCAAATGAATCAAAGAAATACCACAGCAATATTACAGAACCAAGGGAGAACAAGACAAAGGACTCGTGTGAAAATATATATATATCATTCACCGCACAACTAAAGAAGGTAGATGGGTTTCATTTGATGTGTAAAGCAATACGCTACAAAACGGAAGTGCTTTCATCAAGTCATTCTTCGTATTGTTTCCAGCATATTTCAACAAGTAAATACTACTTTTGCAGATAATGATGTGAACTGCGCAGTTCATTTGTGCAATCCTAAGATACATGTCCATGCAGGGGTAGATGCTAAGATATATGTCCATGCAGGGATAGATGCTAAGATACATGTCCATGCAGGGATAGATGCTAAGATACATGTCCATGCAGGGATAGATGCTAAGATACATGTCCATGCAGGGATAGATGCTAAGATACATGTCCATGCAGGGATAGATGCTAAGATACATGTCCATGCAGGGATAGATGCTAAGATACATGTCCATGCAGGGATAGATGCTAAGATACATGTCCATGCAGGGATAGATGCTTTGTTTAGCTTCAGCACGATAAACAGCAGACAGGTTCAAGTAGGGTAGAGTTAATATCTATTCGAATATGCAGGAAGACAGCATACAGCTCATTACCACCAGATAATATACTGTGCATGTATGTATGTCCAGTATATATTATCTCGCTTTAAATATTCAGCTATATTTGTGAGAATGTTATTAGCAGGTGAACTGTACACTTCTGTCCTGCTTTTGTTTTTTCTCTGTATGCAGAGAATACTTGGTGACATGACCGCAGCAACAAACTTTCTTCTGTGGCATTGTATTTAACTCTGCAAGCCATGGATACCCATCTACATTGAAATACATTTTAGAGTTATACTGTTCTTGAGAGTTTCAAACTTCTAACATTAGAGATGTTTACAAACACATTATGAATAAGACCCACCTATTCACACATTAAGCTATGTTCAGGTCTTTAGTGCAAATGGTTTGTGGTTGAGATTGAATACCCAGTTCATTAAATCTTGGTTATATTCCAGCAGAAACGCCTCATGATACTGAAGGCAGACTGGCCTGAATGCCAGTGATCCTCCATTACATCTCCATCTGTGAGAGTCAAGCACCCAGCAGCATGATAGATGAAGTCTGGGATTGCTATGGGTCACCAGTGTTGACCATAGCTCTTTGCCATAGAGATAAAGTCGCCAGACTTTGCCTCAACATCACCATGCATTAATGCAAAAACCCTTCCTGAAATTTATCTATGCCCAACAAAAAGGAAAGGCCACCACCAAGTGTCATGGCCACAGTGGACCAATTACACTGAGCCACTGGGTGGTCAGGACATCAGCTTCAGTACACTCTCAGGGCATCTTTCATTTGAGTAAATGCCCTATATAAGACTGATGAGTTAATGTTGACCAAACATCGCTCTATCAATAATCCATCAATGGAAACTCACATGCTAAAAAGAAGGGAGCCTTAATGTATCGAAAGCCAGTGCCAAAACCCACAGGAAACATTACATACAGGTCAACTAGCATTGTAATTAAAGAACAAGCAGTGTCTGGCTTTCCTTAGAAATCAACATTTAAGTGTCTAATGCAGTGTCTCACTTGCCAATATTCAGAGCACATGCCAGCTTTATGCAACGCGGGGGACTATATTTGTATCCTTTACATTTGCACAGTGGAAAACATCCTTACTGTTAAAGAAATACAGAAGTGCTTAACGACACGGTTGTGTTGTTGTATCTATAGCAGTTCCACATTTTTCAACTATTCTTGAGGAGAGTCAAAAGGTCTATTTATCAATCACCACCATTTCATTTTATTTAAAACAGTTAACTTGCTGGAAGAGAGTCTTGTAACTGATGCAGTTTAATAAAAAGCTAATTTTACCAGTACAGTTGTTGGGCCAGAACCATTTTTGTCTCTACAGCTTCATTGACTTAAAAAATGTGTTTAAACAAGATAGGTGAAATGTGAGAGGGAATCTCTCTCTCTCTCTCTCTCTCTCTCTCTCTCTCTCTCTCTCTCTCTCTCTCTCTGAGTCAGATGAAATGCATCACTAGGTGGTGCTGTGGCCATGTATTCTACCCTGATCATAGCTTATCAGTCATGAACTCATACCGTATGGAAGGCAAAGCCTATCTACAGATAGAAGCTTTTACACTTTAGTGTGCAGGTGAGTATTTTTGGGTTTACTGAACCATAAAGCAACTAATAAACTACTACAAAGCAACATAGACCAAAGGAGTGGAAAGAGTGTGCAACGTCACAAACTAAAACCACATCCAATATATGAATATCAATTACAAGTATTTATCCTAAAGGACGTTGTTCTACCTGAGTCAGAAACTGGATTTTAAATGTTTGGCGGTACTGGGAACAAATGTGGCAAAATCCATCCTGAAGTCAGCACCTGATCCTGGTATCAGTAATGCTGCAGCATTCAATACTGCTGCTCTGCTGTGTGAAATTAATAAACGAGGTGCTCATTTAACCACCAAAGCACTTATTTGCAAACAAAACAAAACAAAACAAAACAAAACAAAACAAAACAAAACAAAACAAAACAAAACAAAACAAAACAAAACAAAACAAAACAAAACAAAACAAAACAAAACCCCAAAGAACAGTTTGTCCAGCAAACCCATCTCAAAGCAAGTTTAAAATGAAATGATCTCAGCCATTCCCGGCACTGGAAAAGGAGAGAGGAATATACTTTCTCTCTTAGATACGCCAAACTTCAAGCATTAAGAAGATCCATTGCACGCTGATTCTGGATTCGATAGCTTTCCTGTTAGTTCGGCTAGGAATACACTTAGTTTAATCTTCAAATATTGACCTCTACTCGAAATGAATATACTCTGACTTTGAGAAACAAATATAAACAAACTGTAAATACTTTCAAATGTTGTTTTGTTCTCTGCATTATGTGATGCTGCAGTAGCCTAGAAACTAATTGCTTCTAACAGACCAGGAATAATTAAAGGAAATGAGAACTTATTGCCGACTCACCCACACAGTGCACCCATTCTCACGTTACACAAATTCCATTGATTCTACTGCTAGGTGACATAATTCTCCAGCCACACACAATAGATAACCAATATAAAAAGATAGAGAAAAATAGATGGACATTAACATCCTTTCCTGTTTAGTATGTAATTTATTTAAAAAGATGAATGATTCTCATGTCATTGTTTCCTTTAGCCCTCACCTGAACTGGCGCTGGAATATTTCTTACTGAGAGGAGAGTTGGATTTGCATGCTGCATTATCCCTGCCCAGCTCCTGGTTAAACAGAGGCTGCATTATCCCTGCCCAGGCCCTGGTTAAACAGAGGCTGCATTATCCCTGCCCAGCTCCTGGTTA
Source organism: Polyodon spathula (assembly GCF_017654505.1). NCBI lineage: Eukaryota > Metazoa > Chordata > Actinopteri > Acipenseriformes > Polyodontidae > Polyodon > Polyodon spathula. The sequence goes on along the minus strand of NC_054547.1, from coordinate 39,970,533 downwards.
AACAGAGGCTGCATTATCCCTGCCCAGGCCCTGGTTAAACAGAGGCTGCATTATCCCTGCCCAGCTCCTGGTTAAACAGAGGCTGCATTATCCCTGCCCAGCTCCTGGTTAAACAGAGGTTGCATTATCCCTGCCCAGGCCCTGGTTAAACAGAGGCTGCATTATCCCTGCCCAGCTCCTGGTTAAACAGAGGTTGCATTATCCCTGCCCAGCTCCTGGTTAAACAGAGGCTGCATTATCCCTGCCCAGCTGCTGCTTAAACAGAGGCTGCATTATCCTTGCCCAGCTCCTGGTTAAATAGAGGCTGCATTATCCCTGCCCAGCTCCTGGTTAAACAGAGGCTGCATTATCCCTGCCCAGCTCCTGGTTAAACAGAGGCTGCATTATCCCTGCCCAGCTCCTGGTTAAACAGAGGCTGCATTATCCCTGCCCAGCTGCTGCTTAAACAGAGGCTGCATTATCCCTGCCCAGCTCCTGGTTAAACAGAGGCTGCATTATCCCTGCCCAGCTCCTGGTTAAACAGAGGCTGCATTATCCCTGCCCAGCTCCTGCTTAAACAGAGGCTGCATTATCCCTGCCCAGGCCCTGGTTAAACAGAGGCTGCATTATCCCTGCCCAGGTCCTGCTTAAACAGAGGCTGCATTATGCCTGCCCAGGTCCTGCTTAAACAGAGGCTGCATTATCCTTGCCCAGCTCCTGGTTAAACAGAGGTTGCATGATCCTTGCCCAGCTCCTGGTTAAACAGAGGCTGCATTATCCCTGCCCAGCTCCTGGTTAAACAGAGGCTGCATTATCCTTGCCCAGCTCCTGGTTAAACAGAGGCTGCATTATCCCTGCCCAGGTCCTGGTTAAACAGAGATGGCATTATCCCTGCCCAGGTCCTGGTTTAATAGAAGCTGCATTATCACAATCGCAGAAAGCCTTTTCCACAATAAAATGAAGAACACCATCTCACCTAGTCACTGAGTAACTAATGCAATAAGTGGATAATCACATAGCTGTGATCTAAAATGTAAAATCATACATTCTGTATAATTAATATGAAATTGTCTGTCTCTGCTTAACACTAATTGGCAGAGAAGATAAGTACAATATGTGTGATCTTCATTAATCTCTACAAGTCTAATGAAACCCTGCCATGCTCCGGTCCTATAAGAATACCCATGGGGGTGGGGGGGGGGGAGATTCACAAATGAGTTAACACTGAACTGAGCTGGTCTGGAAACAAACAATATTACACAGCCAGATGGTCCTGAAGCTCACTGCACTGACTCACACTAAGACCAACCAGCTTCAGGACTGATCCACTCAAACACAGAATCAGAGTAAACCAAATTACAGCACAAAACAAACAAGAATACCTTATTCACTGGGACACACACTAAAACACAAAAGTAAATTGGAATGCTATCGGGCCCTAAAAAGACATTACCTGAACAGGGTGCAAGACAACAAACAGAGACAGACCTTAACAAAGTACAGGCTCAGTGAGCACAGCCTGGCCATCGAGACCGGCCGACACAGGCAGACATGGCTGCCCAAAGAGGACAGGCTGTGTGCTCACTGTCCTCTCAACCAGGTTGAGACAGAGATACACTTTCTAGTGCAGTGCTCCAAATATAATTCATTAAGGGAAGTCTTCTTCCCAAAAATAGAAAACCTCTACAAACAATCCCCAGACCTGCCAGAACATGAAAAACTCCCCATCCTCTTAGGAGAGGAAACAAGCTGCACTAAAGAGGCAGCCCAATTCACAAGCACCTGGGACAGCCTGAGAGACAAGGAGTGACACTGAGGCTCCTCACATAGGGAGGAGGAGAGAGGAGGAAAAGAATAAATTCATAAATAAATAAATAAATGTTATAGAATACACACACACACATACATACATATATATATTTATTCATTATTATAACAGCGAGAGAGAGAGAGAGAGATAGACCAGCAGCAGAGTGATGCTGTGAGAGAGAAGCGAATTGAAAGATATGCTGTGCTTCATTCAGTGAGATTTAATGTGCCTTTTGTTTCACCAGCCGATCATCAACATGGAGATATGAACTGCTGCAGCCCTCGCAATTTTCATAGAGATAGGATTCGCTGCATGCCTCGCTATTTCCATAGCGATGTGAATTGCTGCAGCCCTCGCTATTTCCATAGCGATGTGAATTGCTGCAGCCCTCGCTATTTCCATAGCGATGTGAATTGCTGCAGCCCTCGCTATTTCCATAGTGATGTGAATTGCTGCAGCCCTCGCTATTTCCATAGAGATGTGAATTTCTGCAGCCCTCGCTGTTTTCAGTTTGCTGCAGAGCAGTAAAACTGTTCATCATCCGATCTGCTGCAGCCCAGGGTAGCTGTTTAAACAGGGCATGTGTGTAACACAGACAGGAAGGCACCCCGACATGTAAACAGAGCCAGGGCAGGGCAGGGCCAGTCACAGGAGCAAGTCACCCCGACATGTAGACAGAGCCAGGGCAGGGCCAGTCACAGGAGCAAGGCACCCTAACATGTAGACAGAACCAGGGCAGGGCAAGTCACAGGAGCAAGGCACCCTAACATGTAGACAGAGCCAGGGCAGAGCCAGTCACAGGAGCAAGGCACCCTAACATGTAGACAGAACCAGGGCAGGGCAAGTCACAGGAGCAAGGCACCCTAACATGTAGACAGAACCAGGGCAGGGCAAGTCACAGGAGCAAGGCACCCTAACATGTAGACAGAGCCAGGGCAGAGCCAGTCACAGGAGCAAGGCACCCTAACATGTAGACAGAACCAGGGCAGGGCAAGTCACAGGAGCAAGGCACCCCGACATGTAGACAGAGCCAGGGCAGGGCCGGTCACAGGAGCAAGGCACCCCGAAATGTAGACAGAGCCAGGGCAGGGCCAGTCACAGGGAAATTCAAACAAAAACAAAGAAGGGAAATGCAACCAAGCAAAGGAAATCTCACAAGCAACATGAGGAGGATGCAGTGAGTGAGGAAACCATGGGAAACATAAACCAGAAAACTGCCTGGTCTGTCAAGGACTGACTATCTCAGTTTCTTCAAATATATTCGACTCCCTGCTATTTATTAATCAAGTGCCTGTAGACTGTAGACCTAATGATAGCACATTTATTTTGTTATATATTTTAATATATTTGAACAAACCAAGATAGTCAACTATATTGATTCCATCCTTTCATTTCTTTATCAAGTGGAAGAGCATCTTTTTAAATATATACATACAATTTAACAAACAGACAGAGAGGGATACAATCCTGAGCTGAGACTGATTTTTATAAACCTCCTTTTTAGTGAATGTGAGTCCTGAACACATGACGTTACCTGAGTTAATTTCTCTCCACTATACTGTAGAGCACAGCCCGCTCAGCAGTGTACCTGCAGAATGAGTTCAATACTTGCTTCTAGCAAATAGTGCGAAACATGAAGGAATGCTGCTGCCAATAATGTGTCCTCATCATTTCTGTATGACTATGACAGAGCTGAGATTGCACACCAAGCCACGAGGGACAAGGACAAATGCAATGAGTAGGCCTCACTTACATCTACTGCTGTCATTTTAGCAAGCGAGGGAAGGAGTTTTACTTTCATCTGACACTGGAATTACTGTGTCAGAGCTGTGGTTTCCTCTAGAAGTCAATGGTATTGAAAGCTATAGTGAGGGGAGGAGTTTTATTTTCATTTGACACTGGTATTGCTGTGTCAGAGCTATGGTTTCCTCTAGAAGTCAATGATATTGAAAGCTGAGATCAAGGGTCCAAAACAACTTACCCCAGGATTACATTTCAAAAATGGTGCCTCCATCCTTAAAGCAACATTTAAAAATTTAAAAAAGTGACAAATCATTGATCACAGTTACCATAATTTTGTTATGAGGGCCTTTTTAAAAAGGCACTGCAGTTAGTTGCAGGAAAAGCAGTTCAGTTATCCTTCTGATTTGTCTTTAATAGGAGCCACTCATGTTGAACAACACAGTGTGTAGAGTTTGTAGACACAACAGAAATGCTGTGTAATGTCAACACCTAGAGCTCTGGGAGCAGAAAAGCGGATAGTAAAAATCATATTGATCCTTACTCAAAATACACAGCATAGCAAGGGTTAAACAGGACTCCTGATCAATCATGTTGAATCATTCCTACAGAGATATAATATACATCTCCACTCACCCAAACTGAAGCTCACAGAATCATGTTGAATCATTCCTAGAGCGATATAATATACATCTCCACTCACCCAAACTGAAGCTCACATTCACAGAAACAGCAGTGCAGGATCAATGCCCCAGCTCCCTAGACAGCCACAACAGTGGGACTGGAAGCAATTCATTGCCATACACTGTATACAGTGCCAACTGGACCCGCATTCAAATTGAAGGCCATCTTTCTCAGTTATGAAATGTGTTACACTGAAAGACAGAGGAACCCACAATCAATAATAACCCTGCGCTCAAAAATAGGAAAAGAGAAAACTACTGTTGCTACTGCTAAAATAAAAATAAATAAGTGAGTACCAGTACTGAACTAAAAGGAAAAGCTATCTGTCTCTCTGTAAGGGCGGGACCATTACAACCTATATATTCACTGAACTCCTTAATGAAATCACAACAGGGAGAGTGGAACTGCAGCTGAACTACAGGAAGTGTTACCAGCATTTAGAGACGTGTCTATTTCCGATTCCTCCAGCTCTTCCCCTGTCAGTACTATACTATCATACAGCTCTTCCCTTGTCAGTACTATAACATTACACAGCTCTTCCCCTGTCAGTACTATACTATTACACAGCTCTTCCCCTGTCAGTACTATACTATTACACAGCTCTTCCCTTGTCAGTACTATAACATTACACAGCTCTTCCCCTGTCAGTACTACAACATTACACAGCTCTTCCCCTGTCAGTACTATACTATTATACAGCTCTTCCCTTGTCAGTACTATAACATTACACAGCTCTTCCCCTGTCAGTACTACAACATTACACAGCTCTTCCCCTGTCAGCACTATACTATTACACAGCTCTTCCCCTGTCAGTACTATACTATTACACAGCTCTTCTCCTGTCAGTACTATACTATTACACAGCTCTTCCCCTGTCAGTACTATACTATTACGCAGCTCTTCCCCTGTCAGTACTATAACATTACACAGCTCTTCCCTTGTCAGTACTACAACATTACACAGCTCTTCCCCTGTCAGTACTATACTATTACACAGCTCTTCCCTTGTCAGTACTACAACATTACACAGCTCTTCCCCTGTCAGTACTACAACATTACGTTCATTCAATTCACAACGCTGGGGATTAGCAGGTTTAACAGAAATACAAATACTAACCTTTGCACTCAAGCTAATGTTTAGCAAGCAACTCACATCTAGGGTTTTTGTATTGTTCCAGTAAATGTAGTTTTTTTTTCATCTCAAGTTGAGAGTACAGAGAATTGTAAAATCCCTTTATTTGTGTTTAATGTATCTGCAGCTGGTAGGCTTGGCGGCGCTTTAGATCACTTTAACGAGTGCTCTTTAAAACTAAAATGAACGTGAAGCTCTTTGTGGCCACCAATAATGGAAAACAAACATAAGTGTATTAATACACACACACACACACTGTGACAGAGAGCGAATTATTCTGAGTCAACAATCTCCCTCCCAACCTGTGAGGGCAAGGTAGAAAAGGACTGGATGGTCTGGCAGTTCATTCCAGGGTAAGTTGGAAGTTGGCCATCCAAAAAGGGGGCGAAGCCACAATACTTAAAATCAGCGCCTTACTATGGTAGTCGATGTGTCAGTCACGGATTGGAGGAGACGTGATTGCACTCGCTACGAAAGGGGGCGGGACTGAAGGTATATCAGGGGATGTGGCTGAGGGATCTGTTCCTCTGTTATGGTTATGGAATGACCTGGAGGAGTGAAACGAAACTGTGAGTGTTTAGTGTTGTATTGTCTGTCTTAGTAACTGTTGTTATTTGTCATTATAGATGAATAAATATCTGGGAGCTGTCACTATTCAGCCAGCATCAAACCTGGACTGCACGGCACCACTGTAATCGCTGTTCAAGTATTCATAACACCACTTGCACCCGGAGCACTCACTGTTGGACTGGTGATCGTTTAATTGTTTTAAAGTGTGTGTTATTGTATTATCATTTCGGGACTGAACCCCGTGGTTTTGGCTGGCTGTACACATCGTTTTGTATAGTCAGTCGTATTTACTTGGTAAACACTGTAACTGGTTGTGGCAGGCTGGCGAGTGGATAGAGGCCCAGAGACAGACTGCAGTTCAAAAAAATAACTATTTTATTATAAATAAACAAAAATAAAGTGCACAAGGGCAAAATAACAGATACTCAAACACAAATAAAGCAAAAACAAAACTCACAAAAATAAAGTTTCCAGGCTGGGCAATGCCTTCACTGGATTTAGAAAATTCAAAAACCACAAAACAAACACCAACCTGCTTCCTCAGCTCCCTCTCCCAAATGAGAAGCTGAGGCCTCCTTTTATATCAGGTGGCTGGGCGCTGATTGATCGTTAATCAACCTAATCAACTAATCAACCCCAGCCACCTGAACATAATAAACCCAGGCAGGCAGGGGAAGTTAACCCCATCCCTGCCAATTTAAAAGGGCAGAGCTTTGCTCTGCCACACTGGTATATATACATATTTGTTTATGCTGTGAACTTTGAGCTGGCCAGTTTGTTTGATGCACAATGTGAATACAGGTGTCACTGTAACTTTGTGATCTTTGTTAAGTTAATATACCCTGAAATCTTGAATCACCTGGAGACATAGGATTCAAGTGGTGCTAATTCTTCATGATAAAGCCTTCCTTCCAGATTGGGTTCATTGCATGTGAATTACAAACACAACCACTTTAACAAAGTAAACCTGTTCTGTTATTGGCAGCTTTATATCCCATCTCTCCCTCTGTCTGCTCCTGAATCAAATCCGTGATGACATGATTCTGACACACGCAGAGGTATAGGGTTATTAAATCAAATCCGTGATGACATGATTCTGACACACGCAGAGGTATAGGGTTATTAAATCAAATCCGTGATGACATGATTCTGACACACGCAGAGGTATAGGGTTATTAAATCAAATCCGTGATGACATGATTCTGACACACACAGAGGTATAGGGTTATTAAATCAAATCCGTAATGACATGATTCTGACACACACACACACACACACACACACACACACACACACACACACACACACACACACACACACACACACACACACACACACATACACAGGTGTAGGGTTATTAAATCAAATACATAATGAAATGATTCAACTGATAAAATTGGTTTCACAGACCCTGATCTGCAGTGAGGACAGCAGAGCCCTATTGTTACTGCTATGATGTTAGGTGTGAATTCATTTTGTTTTATTAACTGGTGTATGTTTTGGTACAGTGCACACATCTATGTTGAAAAAGTACAGTGTGTTTGATGGTAGTTCTTGGAAAGTGACATTGACAAGGTGTTTTTGGTGCAGGCCAGTGTTTCCTTGTTATTAAGAGTGTAAAGCTCAAGTATAATGTAACACAGTCAGGTGTGAAGCTAGCTCTGTATTGGAAAGTGGACAGAGTGCGCAGTTCATTTATACTACATCGAATAATAGCAAATTGCTTTCAACCCAAAGGTGACTAAAGTTACTCTTTGATGTGGTTAACCCAGGGATAACATTTGAAATACAATAAACAAGCAGATAACCATCACACAGCTGTTTAACATGGCAGAAGAAATGTCGCTTTTAGCTAGTTTCTTAAAAGATGTATTTGAAAATGCTGGGTTTAATTATAGTACCATGGTAAAGATGATCACTAAAAAACACATAATCAAACGGCCCTCTCTGTGCACAAGCCTGGTGAGCTGGAAAAACATTGCAGGTTTTCCATCAACGAGTGCAGCTCCAGACTGTGTTTAAGAATAACTACAAGCACAATGAGGGCACTGTCTGCCGGATACTGATCCTGTGAGTGAAGCTACGAGTTTTACAAGCACAACGAGGGCACTGTCTGCTGGATACTGATCCTATGAGTGAAGCTACGAGTTTTACAAGCACAACGAGGGCACTGTCTGCTAGATACTGATCCTGTGAGTGAAGCTACGAGTTTTACAAGCACAACGAGGGCACTGTCTGCTAGATACTGATCCTGTGAGTGAAGCTACGAGTTTTACAAGCACAATGAGGGCACTGTCTGCCGGATACTGATCCTGTGAGTGAAGCTACGAGTTTTACAAGCACAACGAGGGCACTGTCTGCTAGATACTGATCCTGTGAGTGAAGCTACGAGTTTTACAAGCACAACGAGGGCACTGTCTGCCGGATACTGATCCTGTGAGTGAAGCTACGAGTTTTACAAGCACAACGAGGGCACTGTCTGCTAGATACTGATCCTGTGAGTGAAGCTATGAGTTTTACAAGCACAATGAGGGCACTGTCTGCTGGATACTGATCCTGTGAGTGAAGCTACGAGTTTTACAAGCACAACGAGGGCACTGTCTGCTGGTTACTGATCCTGTGAGTAAAGCTACAAGTTTGATACAACTTGAAGTATTCAATTTATGACATACAAAATCAAACTGACACCCATCAGATGCAAATGAAGTTTACACTTTACATGTTTACAGGGGCAGCTTTACAACATATTCATATAGCAAATATATCAGAAATAAGCAGGAATTTACAGCCACAAGACTAGAGACTATCACAGTATCTGCTCATATTATCATCTCAAAATATTTGTGTGAGACTATTACTTTACTATTTTACTTTAGTACTGTCAACATAATATATATTTATTAAGAAATCAAACAAACTTGAGCATCGCGCTGTCAGCTTATGGCCAGTGCCATGTGAGTAGTCTCGTGTTCTCCTGTCATAAAACAAGAGAACACAAGCACCTCCGATTCCAGATAGAAGAACAATACAGGTGAAAAAGACAAACATACCCACTGCAGTGTTACCTTACTTTTCAACTGTTTGACAAACCTCTTAGGTGAAAATTATACAATAATTGATTTTTTTTCTGAATGTCAGATTTGTATTTCTTGCCTTCACATTAAAATGAATTCTGAAGGCATACGCATACATTACAAACAGTAACCTGAACTAAGTGTTCTAGTCATATTTACCCAAAATATTCTAACATAATCCTGCTGTGACAATAACATCAGCACCAATGGCAGCAAAAGATGCATCAGCAACATACTTGTGTAACCCAGAGTTCCTCTATATTCACTGTGTTGTTGTAGCTAGAAAAAAGTAACATCAGCAATATTCAACCAAACCACGAGTCGAATATATCCGCAGAACGACAACATCTACGACAACATCAATCGCATCCGTGAGCACAGTTCTCTTAACTGCACAGTAATAATGCGCACTCTGATCGAGAATTTAACAGTCAACAAACACTTCCATTGCATATATCTGTACCCGCGATAAACATTTTTTATGACATCTGGTCGCGCCTCAGCACTTCACCGGGTTTTTTCCTTCCTGCATGCTGATCAAAGCAGACAGTGATGTTGTGTGATTATGCACATGACTGCAGGTGAAGCTTGATTAGTTCATTATCTATCTATCTATCTATCTATCTATCTATCTATCTATCTATCTATCTATCTATCTATCTATCTATCTATCTATCTATCTATCTATCTATCTATCTATCTATCTGAACTGTTTAGGTTTTATTGTACAGCGTAGCTTGACCATGCTGTAATAAATATGAACATTTAAAACAATTCCATGGTAAATACACGGCAAATATAGATCATGCATCTATCAGACCCTTCCATGTTAATACTCACGCAGTATTTAGAAGAAAACGACTGTGCTCGATAAGACTCCCACAGCTCTGAAATGATCCCTCCCCGTCCCCGTCAACTGGAGCCCCATGACGCCCGCAATTTGCTGCATCGAGCAATCGTTGGGTGTTGGTGTTAAAAGAAAGAAGCGACACGGCTACCAGCGCTGCAGGGACTTTGTTTATTATCTACAGCAAAGTAAATAGCAGAAATCTGCACTTATAAACCGAGTCTATGCAGCAAGGCACATAATATAGGACTATCGAGCCGTCCTGTGCACAAGCCCTCAGTACTGCAGTCTGCACATAGTGCGCTCCACTGCCCCTCACCGCGACATCGACTTCTGATACACTACATTTTCATTTACGTATTTTATAAAGGTACAAAGTTGCTCACCTTTGCTATCCATGTCCAGCCGTTTATTTTCAATCGCGGGAAGTTGCAGGCCGTGTGCTTTCTGAAATTGTGGCTTATCTGGTCTGCTTGTGCCTTGTCTGTTTGTTAATCGGGAATCCCTGAGCCTCGCAGAGCCGCAACCAACCACCAAACGTGACTTTCTAACAAGTATATCAAGGAAGGAACAAGGCTAAGTGTGTTTAAGACGAGGGCTCGGTGCTGGAACAAGATCCGATGGCGAGTTTTATTCTGTATTATTTTCTGTTTAGTGCAGGTTTGTATTTTCTTCGCATTTCCTGGTCTGAGAGCTGCACTCGGGAGCTGTCCTCTACGCGTGGTGCTGAAGAGCCTCACATACGAACTACAGGAGTGACGTCATGGCTCGGGGTCAGGTTTAAGGTCTGCGGTTAACAGTAGATACAGGTAGTGCCTTTGTTACACAAGCTGAATAGATGTAGAACACGATATAGAAGTGAAAGGACGCTTTCATAATATTGGGTTTCATCTCCATTTAAACGACCCTGTCAAGTGTTTTTTTAAGTGCAGTGACACAGGTTATGTCTATAGCCTATAAGTGCTGCACAGCCGCGTTTTGCAAGCGGACACGGTAGCGACAGATAATAATACACTATTGGTTTCTATCACAATAGTTTTAAATGTAGGATTCGCCTAACAGCAGTAGTTTGCATCAGATATAATACTGCTCTTGTATATCTAAAATAAACTGCTGGCTCGATATGCTTGATTTCTAGAATGGTTAGAACCAGATCCGCTCCTAAATATATTGTCATTGTTATTAACAAATCAAAACAAGCCATTTGAACTACCACATACAATATTTGTATCTATGCAGCGTTTTCATTATTAACAGGTAGGTTATAACATTATTAAAACACACACTTTCCTATTGGTTATATAAAAGCAATGTCATAAGTAATAACTTTCTATTATACAGTTTTAATAACTCGACTCAGCATTAAAAGACAAGCATGCATGTTTGAGTTTGAGGACAAAAGAGCAGACTAATAAAGACACGTGACGTGTACCCGTAATTCAGAGGTGGAGGCAATGCGTGGGTAATACAGTAGATAAAAAACTACGTGGATCATTTTGAATTATATCTAATTACGGCTATGATAACATGGTTGGCTTGTTTCTAACCTAGGAAATAATGTATCTGGACAGCTTATATATATATATATATATATATATATATATATATATATATATATATATATATATATATATATATATATATATATATATATATATATATATATATATTAGTTCTTAACATTGCCAGGTTTGTGACTTACGCAAATATTAGCTGATTGTTTTTTGTTATTATTATTATGCATAGACCATACATCCCTATATTGACATTGCAGGGTAAGAAATAATGAAGCCAGTGAATAAAATATTTGGTTATTTGACCAAAACATCTGCAGCCCAGTACCATTAGAAGCATCCCAGCTGGAATTACTAGCAGTACAGAACGTGAGTGGACTGACTGTCCTTGTGTGTCTGGTACAGTATGTCTTCATGGAGGCGATGGTGGAGATAGGACACTGTGAGCAAAATTGTTAAGGTGGCTCGGTGGATTCATTGCATTCATCATTTGTCAAAGCCCTGACTAATCTTAAACTCACCCACCCGCTTGCTCACACCCTGCTTTAAGGCTATTGTTTTCAACTTTTGTCTTTTTATTTGAATTTACATTTTAATTGTCCAGACTACGTTTCTATTAGATAAAACACAATGTGGAATTATACAAAGTTATTTAAATATGTACACTATATTAACTGTTAACTATATTGTAGTGTTTATTCTGAATCCTTGGTGTGGAGAGGTCATTCCTATCTGTTCTCTCTCCATGCTGGACATGGTCAGTATTTAACATTATGATGTACAGTGTCAGTTCTGATCATAGCCACTGTCTCTGTATCACCACTTCCACCTGCCCTCTTGACAAACAAGGAAGCAGTGGGTTTGGCTCTGCCAATACAGCAATAAAACAAACCAGTTTCCCTTTAACAGAATCATTGAAATTCAGCACTAATTTGCAGTACTTGGGCACTGGATTGTGACACCAAGTGGAAAATATTACATATTGCCCCTCACAAGTCTGTTGTGTCTAGCTACTCCATTAATACTCTGCGCTCACACCTGTTTCTCAAGCAGCAGCGCAACCACTCAACCAAATCCATCAGTGCCCCTCAGAAGATCATTACCAATCTGCTCCCTTCACACTTGGCAAGAGCTGATGCAGTCAACGTGAATGTAGTTCTTTTTGCTTAAAATCTTAACAGTGTTCTATGCTACACCTCACATGAAGCAGAGATTAAAACACTTTTTAAAATGGTTGCTGATGCTGCAAGAACTAAAAATACACTGAAACAGCATCTATGGCTGCAGTCCTTGTGGATTATATAAATGCATCATAAATTAAGATTGTTAACAAGAAATTGTGGCTGGTCTTTCAATGAAAGAAATCCTGGGTAACATCAACAGATCACATTCTGTGTTGTATCTGTGCTTTATTTAAGCATGCTTAGCTCCTTTATTAAAATAATTAATCTTTCAAACAGACGTGACCGATGTCTATAATGAATGCCCCTCCTGTTCTAGGAGTAATTCAGCTCCTAATCCCCGTCCCTCTGTGCAGCGACTCCTGATTGGAGAGCCTGCTGTTTCTTGTACTCTGCACACAGGGCTTTCAGATCCCTATCACCTGTACAGTGGCTGCTCGATCCCATATGTAGTTTCTCTCAGACTTTAATTCGATGACAACCTTACATTGCTAAAAGGTGAAATTCTTACATCACACAGAATGCATTTGATATATTTTTGATTTGACACAGAATGCTTCAAATTAACAGAATCAGTTTGATTTGCAGTTTCAAAAATAAACGTTAGTTAAAATGGCAACAGTTTTATGAGTTGCATATTCATCTGAAATATATTTAGCAATTTCAAATATATGTTAATCAATCTAATGAATATGTCTCATTGTATGTAATAAATTAAAAGCATTGGCTCACATTTAAATAAATCATAGATGATCTAATGATGCCAGTTTTGGCAGCAGTAGAGATTGCTTTATTCTGTATGTAAAAAGTTACTTGGTTCAACCTGGTCCTTGCAGTGAAGTCTCTTCCATGGAGAATGTGTTGGAAAGTGTAGGCTTGTGTAGCATTGCTCTGATTGCTTCCGATGACAAGCAGCACTTCTGAGGATGGGTTTGTTATTCCTCACAGTATACTGACATTTCCACACAAAGGGGGTGGGAGGGAGTGTGGGGTGGCAATGCGAAGCCTGCTGGCAGAAATATTGTAAAAGATTGGGAATTTATTTTCCTAGGACATGCATCAGATTTTATTGCAGACCCATATCCTCTAAAGTGAAGTAGCTCAATAAACCCCAAGAAATGAGTCTGATGTGAGATACTTTTATTACTTGAGTAATCACTTCTTATATACAGAGATAGAAAAGTCAGCTTTAGTTTTTGTCTTTGACACTGAAGAAACCGGTCCATAATATTTTGCATTGAAATCCTGCAATAAGAAATGTCCCACAATTGTGAGAGTAATTCTTCATTATATCATACATCTCTCTTGCCTTAAGTTACAGTCATCTAAGTAAAGGTCACATTATACACAGGAAGCTAATCACATGTCCACACTGTATGTATATGCAGTATGCTTTATTAATTTAATTTTCAGAATTGAAAAGCATCAAATAACTTTGTTCATCTTAGCTCTGGGTAGCAGAAAAATAAATACAATTAACTTTATAGCTAATGTAAATTTGTTTGTCAAGTATTTAACACTCTGCATAACATGTATTTTCTAAAGACATAATAAACACAAATTGTGGATATTAATGATGGTTATGAAGTACAACTGATAGTCTTTAAAGGAGAACTAAAGCAGTGACATACATCACCTGTTCCCATGGTCTATAAACCTCTGCAAACCAGTGACATACACCACTGGTCAAAAGTTTTAAAACACCTCAATTTTTTATTGAAATTTATGCAGTTTAATGTCTCACTGTACTAAACAATTGGAGATAAAAAAAGAAATCATAGAATCATTTTGTTTAACAAAATTTAATCTAAATTTTTGTCTCAAAGTAGCCACCTTTTACAGATATAACAGCCGAACACACTCGTGGCATTCTTTCTACAATGGAAATCAAATATTGTTCGGAAAGTTCTTCCCAACACTGTTGCAGAAGTTCTCATAAATGTGTTGCACTTGTAGGTTGCTCTGCTTTCACCCTTCCGTCCAGTTCATCCCAGACCAGCTCAATGGGGTTTAAGTCTGGAGACTGTGCTGGCCATTCCATGATTTGAAGCCTACCGTCTCGTTTTTTTCTTCTAAGGTAGTTCTGACATAGCCTGGAGGTATGTTTTGGGTCATTATCTTGCTGTAGGATGAACCTGACCAACTAGGCATATACCAGAGGGTATTGCATGGCGCTGCAAAATGCTGTGGTAGCCGTTTTGGTTCAGGGTGCCACTCACTCTGTGCAAGTCGCCGACTCTGGATCCAGCAAAAGAGCCCCAAACCATCACACTTCCTCCTCCATGTTTCACAGTTGGTCTCACACGCCGGGAACCATCCTTTCGTCTACTCGACGGCATAACAAAAACACTGCGTGATGAACTGAAGATTTCAAATTTTGATTCATCGGTCCATAAGACCTTCTTCCAGTCTTCAGTAGTCCACTGGCAGTGCTTCATGGCAAGCCTCTTTTTCTTATTTTGCCATCTTAGCAATGGCTTTCTTACTGCCACTCAACCTGTCAAACCTACAGCTTGAAGTCTTCTCTTCACAGTTGAAACTAAGACTTGCTTACTTCGACCAGTGTTAAGCTGTTGTCCTGTGAGCCACCTATCACGCAAGTGGTTGACTCTCAGAAACATGTCTTCTGATTCTGTTGTGGCTTTGGGTCTGCCAGACCTCTTCCTGTCAGAGTTTCCTCCAGTTTCCAAGTGCCTTTTGATGGTATAGGAAACTATACTCACTGACACCTTGGCTTTCTTTGCAATTTCTCTAAAGGAAAAACATACACTTTTAAGGGTTATAATGGTCTGTCTGTCTTGTTAATTGCCTTTTTCTTGCCATTATGATAGCAATATATTACTTCCTGCAGTACAATACTGTCCAAATAATGCTTAAGAGGGTGTAGTAACACAGTCTGTTCCAATACTGCTTTTATACAGACAGACGGTTTGTAAGTAATCGTTGGGACACCTGTAGGAATTGTTAGGATCAACTTTCAAGACTTAATTTACTTCCATTGCTGCAGAACAGTTGTAAGTTGGTAACCCATTACTAGTTCCCTGAAAAAGGCCTTTTTGTATAACTGAAATATACATTATTTTTCAGTTTTTGGTAACCTAAACCTAGGTTTTTTTAACCTCTGGCAGTTTACCGCTTACCTTTGTACCATTACAGGTTATTCACTGGATGAACTGCTTAAATTTTTACAAAAACTGGAAAAATGGGGGTGCTCTAAAACTTCTGACTGGTAGTGTACATCAACTGTTTCCATGGTCTATAAACCTCTGGAGGTTGTTTGCACAGATAATGACAATAAAAAAAAAATGGGGCAATATTTGTTAAAGCCCAAACAGTCTAATTGCACTTGTCAATGGGTCTGCGAAGGTAAAATCCCAACAGCCATGTTTAGTCACTTTTTGGCATGTAATTGTTCACTTTACATAAAGCAAAATACACATAACTGTAAAGAAAATATAATTTATTTATACCTAAAATGCAGCAGGTTTTATGCAAAAACTTGCATCTAAATTGCAGTGTGCATCTTTGCACACTCTATCTCCCTTTTTAAAATACAACCCTGCTGTCAGTCTATTCACTGTGCAGGTAAGATCATCATGCAGACGCACTAAGGATTGAGGAGAGTTACTTCAGTCTTCAATGCAAAACAAGCAGAGGAATCCAAGATTTCATGTAATATAACACAAATCTTAGGACTACACTTCTATGTGCTACACGTACAACTTTCTAATCACATATACGGCACAGGAGGTTAATAAGACATTTTCAGAAACTCAAACAAACAAACATTCATAATACAGCATTGTACACAGATACAGGTTTCAGTTCTCCTTTAAAAGTATCTGAGCCCTCATCTAATATGCATGGAATACACTACCAGAAGATCATTCCAAAACTCAAACATGTGCCCTGCAGAAACAGTCTAGCTGTAAATATAACATGGAACACTGAATGACACAATGTTCTAGAGGAGACCTGGTCAAAGCCCCTCAGAAGAACTTATCATCGATGCGGAAGTGAGGGCGCGTGACGTCGTCGGGGTTGATGAACACAGAGATGGACTTGCCCGGGTTCTCAGTCACTAGCTGTTGCAGTTTCTTTGCTAGCCGGTCATCAGGTTGGGTCTCCCCCCCGTCAGACAGTGGGGAGGGGATGCTGGAGGAGCTGCCTCTCCTCTGCAGATCCACAGTCAGCCGATTGGCTGCTTTGAGCTGCTCGATGGCCGTTTTCAGGTGCTCCGTGGGGTCGGACCGCACTGACGACAGCTTGCGAGCGTGCAGCACCACAGTCTCATCAGAGAGGTGCTCCAGCATGTTGCACTGCGGGATGAAATAGTTTGGGCACATCTTGCTTACTAGGCAGTGTTGGAGGTCATCTATAAGTCCGAGTAAGAAATGAGCAGAGTAGTCTTCCTGGGAGAGGTAATGGGTTGGAAGCCTGTCACAAGCCCAGAGCATCATACTCCTAAGGTGGTAAGGGCTAATGGCTTTGGGTCTGGATAACAGTTTAATGATGATGGCCTTACAGGCTTGATAGGCTTGCATTAGACTACCTGAGATGCACTTCTTCAGCTGCACCTCACTCCTTGCAAAGGATAGCCTCCATTCATTCTCCTTCTGACCTTTAAAAGAGCAAGCAGGCACCAGGTAAAACCCACTGATCACTTCCTCCTCTGTTATCTTGCCATCCCAGAAATGATTTTCCATTAGCCAGCTCTGGGCCACTGCTGGCCAGCCTTTGAAAGACACGACTGGTACAATGTCATAGAGCATGCGGCTGCTGCCTACCCCCAGAATAACGGATATTATTGTCCCGTTCTTCTCCACCTTCTCCACCTTGGGCATCCCCCGCTGAGGCTTCTTCTGAATCTCCACCAAAACCACGCTGACGGACTCATAAAACCAATCAGCCACACTGGTGGGCGAGAAGAAATAGTTGGAGGCGCCGTTGATGTGATCAACGATGGTGCAGCAGTCTTTCCATTTGTTAATGGTCCCTTCATCAAAAAGCCTGAGGCTCAGCCAGGAGTGGCACAGGGCAGAGTGTCGCATGTCCAAGGTGACCGGCTGATTGCGGTCATGGAGTTTCAGTGCAGGAACCAGCAGCGTGAAGTCCATGTCGTAGTCTGTGCCTCTGGCGTAGACATTGAGTTCGTCCAGATCCATGTCCACCACCCCCTCTCGAACTCCTCCCGAGAGGAGCAGGTACTCATTAGCAACAGGAAGCTTCTGATCCAGCTTCTGCACCATGCCTGCAAGAACCAAGGAAGGAACAATGAGTAACTCTTATAGAGTCAGAGTCCTCACCGCGTTGCCTAGTGGAACTGTTATAGCATTGGTATTGAAATGTTTGGAAGCACACCTTTTTACAAGTACCCACCAACAAGTGTTCAAATAATGTAATTAAGTAAATACTTTTCAAAATGTACAGGTATGGAGGCGGGGGGAGTTAGGTATTATAGTAGGCATTACACACATTCACACACAAACATGCATCTATCTACACAAGATACAAGTAATTATCCAGCTTGAATCCACTTGCCCTTGTGACAGGTGATTCATTGAAACAGGGCTCAGTTTCAGGTCACAGACTGGCCTGTTGGAATACCTGATCTTTGCATCATCACTCTGCAGTCTTTAATCTCCTGCCTCATTTCAAACCATTACTGTGCACTTTTAAAACAGGATAGTATTACAGCTACATTGGAAGGTTAGACAGGTTTTTATCTGCTTTTTGTCCTTCTCTGACTCTAATGACTTTAACAGGAGTTATTAATAGTTTTAAACCCAAACTCATTGTGATTACATCTATACAAATATACTTTGGAGTCCAGAGATACACATGGAAAGACACCCTTTTGTTTGCTGATTGAAGGCTTGATCCCAGTGAGATTAGGGTTGTATTCTTTATATTTACTTTATAAAAGCACTTCTGTTGCAAACATGCTGACTACAGTGTTTTATTTTTTTGATGACAGATTTCAAACCCTAGAAAACCTCTTACTGGCACTAAATGATTTACAATAAGCACAATATTACCTATGACCTAACTAAGGGATAATAAGGGATGTCATTTTTAAATGATTGTATATATGTATACACCTCTTTGTATGCTAACAGTCTCCCTGGCATCAACCAATATCAAGCACAGCAACATTGTATCAGATTTCAACACCACTTCACATTACTTTCATCAGAGAACACTCACTGGCTCAGCCGAGGCACAGCGAGCAGGATGTTAGAGAACACTCATTGGCTCAGCAGAGGCACAGCGAGCAGGATGTCAGAGAACACTCACTGGCTTAACAGCAGGCTGGCAGGTCCGTTCCTCATCTTGAACCCTGGCTCTCTGGGTTACTAGAAGTTTTGTGAATGGTAAATTAAAAATTCACAATAGTAGACTTGAAACACTGTGACAGTTACCTTTACAAAACAACAGAAATGGTATTACCAGCCAGATGCTGAATAGCATTCAGAAATATCCTTTCTCTAATACCGATGAAGGTTACAAATCCAAACCAACAAATATGTAGAATGCACAGCCAGACTTGCCTTGAATGGAGAAGATGTTTATTGGTCTATCCTATTACGCAAGCAAGCTGTATGCATTATTGACATAACAATGCCAAGGGAGTACTCATTGACATCCAGCCAGCCAGAGAGCAGTCATTACTTTAGCACAGTCACAATCACGTGTGAGACTGTGCTGTGATGTGTGTTTATTTCTTCTAGAGATTAAAGACACACACAATGGAATATAGATGTAGCTCTTGCTGTTTATTAGGTGTTGACACTGCATTGTCTTATATGGGTGTTTGTTTCTATGGAAGCTTGTGAGATCTTTCTGCACAGCATGAGTTCCACAGAGGTGATGCTGTTTTGAAGTAAGACATTAGAGGGAGCACAAACACCATGTTATTGAGCACTTTTCTTAATCATTACTATAGTAACACAGAGCAGAATTTCTGCTGATCTGCTGAAAATCTTTAATGCTCAGCCACAAGGCTGATGGGTCAAGAATGTTCTCAAGCTACAGTCAAACCAAAAAATAAATGCATATTACTATAAACAGGTACTTCACAAATAATGAAGAAAAAAATAATTAAACAAACAGCTTTTACTAACATGCCTGCACACATGAACACATCATACAAGGGCAAATAATCCAATATGTGTCCAAGTGCTAATGTTACATTGGAGTGGAAGCTGAGGAAATTCAAAGCTGCACTGAGCTGACTGTCAGTGAGCTGGGAGCTTGACTCGTGCACTGAGCTGACTGTCAGTGATGTCATGCCGTTTACTGGGCAGTCAGTAAAAGCACTGCCCAGAGTCACGCTGTTTACTGGGCAGTCATGGCAATGTGATCATATTTACCACACATATAGGTCCTCCACAGTGTTTGAATGTTTGTGATAAAATGTCCGACTGGGAATCATTTGAACACATGCAAGTGAACTGCGGTGTGTCTATAACCCAGTTGGACGTGTGGATTTGAACCATTCTAAACAGTTACAGGACATATCGTTTCTTAAAGTAAATGGAACAGGGCTGCTCAGTTAACAATGAATCCAACACACTCAGCTTAAAGAGTAGTAATTCATTGGGTGATTTTATATAAAACTGGGTGAAAACTCAATCGTCTGCCCAAGTCATACTCCAGGCAAGATTGTGCTGACCTTGAAGTGGCAGACTGTTAAGAAGTGGAGAGAATTTTGACAAAATCTCTTGAATGAAAACAAAAATGTAGAATTTTGTCCAGAAGTATGTCTAGCTGCGTTCATTTTAAATCAGAATCTGTCTGGAGTGAGTAATGTGTGAGCAGCTACAGTATCTGTGCACATGAACAGTATTGGTATTCATATGGAGCAGCATTCTGCTGGTTGCTGCATCAACAGACAACCTTTGGCATTCAGAGAATGTGCTTCTGTACTGCATGCACAGCATGTCTTCATTTACATACATTAACAATATCAGCCAATAGGCAGGCTGCAGCCAGCCTGGCTCCTCTCCTCCACAGAGCTCCTGTTCACACTGCCTGACCTCAGTTTCAGCCAGTCAAGTCCACCCTCCCATTGCTGCAGCTTTCTCCTCCTTGAGATTTCTGGAACGTCTGAGGGCCTGTTTCCTGAGCTACTGTATTAACTCTACAGTAGCAAACAATCACAAAAGATCTGACTTAAACATGAAACATTGAAAAAATGTAGTTTTTGTTGTGGCCGATTCTGTGTGTTCAGACATAAACAGAGAGAGAGAGAGAGAGAGAGAGAGAGAGAGAGAGAGAGAGAGAGAGAGATTTTCACTGTCAATCAAACCATGAGTTCAATATTACCTGCCTGTGTCCCAGGCTTACAGCCCACTAAATTCTCCTTTGAATTCACTTGTACTTTTCAAATTCCTCTCTGGAATAGGCAGACCTCTTTACAGCCCTGCTTCAGTTTCAGTTACTTCAAAAAGCCATATTTTGGGCTCCCGAGTGGTGCATCCAGTAAAGGACCAGCGCGTGGAGTGCAGGATGTGTCCTATAGCCTGGTGATCGCAGGTTCGAATCCAGGCTATGTCATTCCTGACCATGACCGGGAGTTCCTAGGGGGCAGCGCACAATTGGCCGAGCGCCGCCCGGGTAGGCAGGGCTTAGGTCGGCAAGGCATCCATGGTTTACCGTGAACCAGCGACCCCTGTGGCTGATAAGACGCTTGTGGGTCTGTGTTTCGGAGGACACGTGTCTCGGAGGGCGCGTATCACGGGGGATGCGTGTCTTGGAGGAACACACAGCCTCCATTTCCCCGAGTTGCTGGGGGGTTGCACCGGTGAGCCAAGACAAAAATAATAATTGGACATTCCAGATTGGTGAGAAAAGTGAGGTAAAAACCATTGGTGACAACCAAATTAAAAAAAAAAAAAAAAAAAAAAAAGACAAAACGCTACTTTGGTTATAACAAACACTGGATATAACCAACACACACTCACAGCAGCAGATCCCATACAAGCAACACCAAAAATAGGATACAAGAGGTTATGTGATGCTGAGGCTATTCCTTATAAAACAACCATTTCACTCTCCTCTCTGAGGGCTATTCCACACACAGCCCCCTTTCACTCTCCTCTCTGAGGGCTATTCCACACACAGCCCCCTTTCACTCTCCTCTCTGAGGGCTATTCCACACACAGCCCCCTTTCACTCTCCTCTCTGAGGGCTATTCCACACACAGCCCCCTTTCACTCTCCTCTCTGTTCACAATGTTTATTCAGTACAATAAGAATGAAATGTTTGGCAGAGGGAATATGTAACCCCGGGTGCACAATAATGCTGTCAGCTGAATGCCTCCAGGGCTTTACAGAGTGTAAAATCCCATGAGAACACACTTCTGACAACCAGTAAGCAAGTCCAAACACAACTCGTACAGTATAGGCTACATCAATAAAGACATTCAGTCTGTATCAGTTCATTAGGCACCATTCTTAGATGATCCAGCCCAGTGAAAGGGTTTCATCACTGAATGATCCAGCCCAGCAGGATTCCACAAGCTCTTATCACTCATTAACATTAAATCACAACCCATGGAAAGCCCTTCCTAGCCAACAAGTTTTACAATAGGTGATTAACAGCCAGTAGAATAACAATGAAAAACACACCCCCTCCTCTCTGCTCTGGACAAACAGATGTCTTCATTGTCTCTGTGCTTTCATCTAGGAAATTGTTATGACAGTGCAGGCTGTACATTTACAACAATGCTTTTATTTGAAGCTGAACAATATTCTGTAC
The DNA here is from genome assembly GCF_017654505.1 of Polyodon spathula. Taxonomy (NCBI): domain Eukaryota; kingdom Metazoa; phylum Chordata; class Actinopteri; order Acipenseriformes; family Polyodontidae; genus Polyodon; species Polyodon spathula. Next base: position 39,948,241 of record NC_054547.1, on the reverse strand, counting down.
ATGGCACCAACCACACACACCTCAGTAAACACTGTTTCATCTACATCCTGATATATGTCATCAAATATTAATATTGCATCAGTCGTGCATTGTATTCCCTTCCCCTACACTGTGTACATTAATGAAAGTATTCCATTCAGTCAAATTGTCATAAGGACTGCAGTAAAATACACCTATGCAATACTGATCCCAATAATGAAAACACAAACGAAGGAAATGCTCTTCCAATTAGTGTTAAAGTCTTCAATGCAGTGTGTGGTTTGAATGTAATGATATGCAGTGTGCAGTTTGAATGTAATGATATGCAGTGTGTAGTTTGAAGATGCAGATTGTACTGTGCTGTGCTTCTCTCTGGGCATTCTGATCAGTTTGCACTAATTCCAGATACAGATCGTGCTGTGCGGTGCTGCGCTGTGCTGCTCTCTGGTCATTCTGATAAGTCTGCACACTTTCCCAGGGTTTCTGAGCATTGAGGGAAGCATCATTCATTTCAATTCCTAAATGGTGGTGCAACAATACAGACTCCTCATAGAGGGAGCAGGCTCCCCAGCACCCTGCCTCTGTTCTCCCCAAGAGGAATAGACATCCCTGGAGCAAGACATCTGTTCTGTCCTAATGCTTCTTTGCTGTATTAAAACTGGTTCTGCTCTGAAGCAACCTTAAGTAGCCTCTGAACATGGCTTCACTTATTAACTTTCTGTGCTTTGATATTGGCTCCCTTGTAACAGCGTCAAGCTCTAGGGTGCCAGATAGTAATAAATGTCCTATCAAATTATTTAACTTAACCACATTACCAGGACCAGAAAACCCATCATCATAATCAAGTCCTATATAATCAACCAGAGAAAAAGGGGACTATTAATTAATTGAACAACCAAACAAGTTGCTTTGGAGGAATATATATATATATATAGACTCCAGCTTCAAGTCCATTTACCCATGAATTAAACTAAATTACAAAATAAAGAAACAAAACATATACAGAACAAAATATTAATTAACCAAACATAATAAATAACAGTTAATTGCTATGGTAGTAACAAACAGTACAAGACAATGAAAAGCTTTTCATCCCTATTGGAAACCTACTTTAAATACAGTCCTTCAAAAGAGACAACGCCAGTGGTTGCGGGAATATACCCTCACGAGCCAAATTACACTATTAAACTGCAAGCCGGGTTTCAATAGTCTCAGCAAACACACACAACGCAATATACATACCCAACAGTTAATCAACAAAGCAAAAGTTAATTAACAATTTACTAAAATAAAATACAGAAACAAAAAACACCAGTATATTATAAAGCAATATTTAACATTATTTACTGGTCAAAACAAAATAAATAAAGGGAAAAATAAAGTAAAGAAAACAACACACGAGTCTGTAATACACAAGGATTGATGGTAATACTTTAACAGTTCTGATAGACAGACTAATGTTCATTTAATATGCTGCAAGTCAGTTATGTTCGAGTTATTTTCTCTTCCTTACAGAGATTGTATTGGATATTTAACCAGTCACAAAAATGTCAATTTTCCTTTGTAATCGAAACAACGATGCGGGAATCCTTTCAATAACTTAAAACCAGATTACCCATGTTCAAAACTGTACGACCTGTTCCGCTGGAACAAATAGGTTAGTTAACCTTGTTTGTTCATCTGACCTCCGGCACTAGTTTGTTCCAAGTACTTGGCAACTAGTGTAGTTAACGTTTTCCTCATACAGCCGCTGATAATATAGAAAACTTTCTTCTTTTCAAATTGTTTTCATTCTAACACACCATCACAGTCACAGCCCTCATCTCCAAAACTTCCTGATGACATCACACAATGCCTTCCACCCCAGACTGCATAGCAAACAGGAACCGCCAACCTCCAGGAAGCCCTCCTCAACAAGTTAATTATTCCCCTTTTATACGCAATTAGTTCTCTTTTAAACGGACAATATCGATATGTCATGTTTGCCACACCCTAATGTTCTTTAAAAGATTTTCAGAATCCAATAAATCTTTAATTAAATGACGCGTTCCTGCATTCGCAAAAATGGGTTGGAGACAGTGCAAATCAGGGCTCTCAAAAATTATAATGAGATGTACTAATTGCGACACTTACAATTGCATCAGTTCGTTAAGAACTTTTGAAAGTGGCCTTGCATGTATAGACAGTATCCTTCGGCCCCCTCTGCTGCAACAAACCACAGCTCTACTCCCGCTATTTATCTCACGACTCTCGCAATGCTAGAGAGCTCCTAAGAAGATGCAACAAATATTTAAATTAGTATATTGCAGCAGTTTTCATTACTACATTTTCTCTTAGTAGTAATGCATACTTTGCGAATTGTCGCAAGGAAAATGCAAATTGTGGTATGTTTGCGCTGTGACTGGCCCATCTTAGTACATCTACCCCTCAGTCTGTTTCTTTCCAGAGCTGTGAACTGGGTTTTTTCAAATGCCACAAAATCAAGAGCAAAATAATAATCCCACCACAGCTTTTCAGTTCATATCTGCCTTGAAAGCAAATGGGAGGATAATCAGACTGGCATATTAGCTATACGATCAGATACACGGCAAGACTCCTATCCAGATAACTCACTGCAACAACTATCAAGAAAAAACATTCTTACAAGCTTATAAAATTGGAAGTTAAAAAAACAACCCAGCCTGGTAGCACCACTCATCTGTTAATTAAATCTACGTAAAGATTGCTCTGCTTTCCCTCTGATAATTGCTATATCCCCTCCAGCTAAATAAGTTAATTGAATCTGGGTGTTAAGAGATGTGCTGAGACATGCAGAATCTCCCTCTACAATGCAGCTTATTAACAATGCTGAGAGCTGGGAAATATTATCTGCCATAATTGTATCTTGAAAGAGAAATAGGAGCACTTTGATTTCTATCTGAGCTATCTAAGTTATGCGAGTCTCTGATAAAGATTGCAACAGGCAGGACCAGGGTTCTACAATGAGTAGGAAGGGAACGTTGGTGCATTTTTCTTCCATGCAGAAGATACAGCTAAGAAGACTCTGCTGGATGGCGTGTTCAGCTTTGCTAAGTGGTACTTTGTGAACATATGAAACAGGACAGCAGATCTTAACAGGAGAGGAGAACCTATAGAAATCTGCTCATGAAATTCATTGTCAGACCACATGTTGCATTTTGTCCCATAGTTTACCAGCTTTTAGATGTGCTTAGAAATTGCATGCAAATTACAACTCTGTAAACCACATAATCTAGGTATGTGTGAGGAATAAAAGCTGTGATTCAGTCATTTATAATGTCTTTATATGAAAACTACAAGGCTACACAAAATGAATGAATGAGGAATCATGGTTTTGCATGGGTTGTCTGACTACAAAACCCACATTAACTAACTAACTATCCCTAGAATATAAAAGAGGCTTGATTCCCATACTGGTGGAATCTAGTGTTCTATACACATCTAAAGCACAGAACACATGACTGAAGAAAACCATCACCCATACAGTAACAAACTGAGTCCATCAGTAACATCACCCATACAGTAACAGACTGAGTCCATCACTAACATCTCCCATACAGTAACAGACTGAGTCCATCAGTAACATCTCCCATACAGTAACAGACTGAGTCCATCACTAACATCTCCCATACAGTAACAGACTGAGTCCATCACTAACATCTCCCATACAGTAACAGACTGTTGATCCGTAACATCACCTATACAGTAACAGACTCAGTTTGTTATAACATTATAATAGGACCCCAAGGAAAACAAACCAGGGTTAAAACTACCCTTCCAACACCTACAGAAACTTGTGGTGACATATTAATCTCTGTAACAAAGTGTATACCTCCCTGAGGACAGGACTGGTGTAACAGAGGGACAGGCAGTACAGAACAGATGCATACAAAGTAACCCATTGAGTTTCCACATAACAATTCTCCTTTGAAATATGCAGTGCTCCACATGTCCAAACCCTTCTCTGTAAGCAGTAGGGTTATCATCTATTCAGGACCACTGACTCTTCAACAGCTGCTGGGGGTTTTAGGTTGGGTTTTATCCAACAATGCAAAAGGACTGATTAGCGGTTTGTTAATCAGACAAAAAATACTACTTTATTTCAGCTTGAACACGTAGATATTTGTATATATTCCTCATGTTTAGGGACTAAACTGTATACATGTCAGCAAAGTAAGTGACAGTAAAACACTTCCACATTTAGATTTTGATGCTTACTACAACCGTATTAATATAGATTACACAGCTCCACTTTCCAATGATGAAAGAAGCTGCTGCAACCTTCACTGAACCTGGACTGACTCATCTCTTCAGATCCCACTAGATCCTGTATGAGAATGCTGCAGAACAGTCAAAGTCAATGCAATGCAAGTGGAACACATGGACCGTGCTGCTGAGACTGGCACAGTGCAATGCAAGTGGAACACCTGGACCGTGCTGCTGACACTGGCATAGTGCAATGCAAGTGGAACACCTGGACTGTGCTGCTGAGACTGGCACAGCAATGCAAGTGGAACAGGTGGACCATGCTGCTCAGACTAGCACAGTGTTTTAACCAATCCACAAAGCAATGTGTGGATGCCATTCCAATGCCAGTTGGACCCGTGGAGCTCTTGAGAAGGCATATTTCTTTGTTATAGCATTCTCTCCCTCACAGTATAGATTATAATACCACACCTCCTTTGAAACATCTACTCTCTTCAGACTTGGCTTCAGGGCACAGTTTAAAGTGTAGGGAAGAGTGGAGTGATACATGAACTATGGCATTGCATCCTAAACACCACAGAACCCTTGAAACACTGACCTCCTTCAGAAATACAATCAAAATGATGACATATTTTACCTTTACAAATACACACACACACACACACACACACACACGTGCAATTAAAAGATAGTATGGATTGAACATGGTAATCACCAGAGGGAAGAAAGAAAGACCCAGGAACAGGGCCAGCTGTGTTGCAGACCGCTATAAACCTGCAAGGGAAGTAATGTTAAAACTGTACAATGCACTTGTAAGACCTCATCTTGAATATTGTGTGCAGTTCTGGTCACCTCGCTATAAAAAAGATATTGCTGCTCTAGAAAGAGTGCAAAGAAGAGCGACCAGAATTATTCCGGGCTTAAAAGGCATGTCATATGCAGACAGGCTAAAAGAATTGAATCTGTTCAGTCTTGAACAAAGAAGACTACGTGGCGACCTAATTCAAGCATTCAAAATTCTAAAAGGTATTGACAGTGTCGACGCAAGGGACTTTTTCAGCCTGAAAAAAGAAACAAGGACCAGGGGTCACAAATGGAGTTTAGAAAAAGGGGCATTCAGAACAGAAAATAGGAGACACTTTTTTACACAGAGAATTGTGAGGGTCTGGAATCAACTCCCCAGTAATGTTGTTGAAGCTGACACCCTGGGATCCTTCAAGAAGCTGCTTGATGACATTTTGGGATCAATAAGCTACTAACAACCAAACGAGCAAGATGGGCCGAATGGCCTCCTCTCGTTTGTAAACTTTCTTATGTTCTTATGTTCTTATGTTCTTAAATACCCGTCTGTTTCCAGAGGGGATAAAGCAATTCTATTAGCGCTACAACCAGGATGGGTCACGCCTCCTGCAACTGGGTCACTTGCACGTTTCCACCAATACAGGGAGCTCGTCGTTTTCGGCAGCACAGCAATAGCAATCATTTACTGATAGTAATGATCAGCTTAAAGTCAATCAAACACTTACCCCATTATTGGCACCCGTATATAGTAATGCAGCACACATTTAAAGATTTGCTTTTAATTCAGTCAGAAATATACTCTATACGCTGTATTTGTATTACTGTAGTATTAGTTACTGTATTACATTTGCTGCTGGGCAGCTACAGCTAACATAATTAAGGATTTTAAAAAAGAAAGAAAAACTACGTTCACGACGCAAATATTTTACTAAAGTAAACCTGGCTGCGTGATCCTCACCGAGCATGGAGAAGATGAAATCCTTAGCAGTGTGGATCTCCAGAGCCCGCTGGTCGTCATATTCCCTCTGATCGTGTTTGCTGAAATCCTGAATAAGCTTATTTAATTCCTCGATCCTCGTTCCCGACCTGAAGTCCAGCTCCGGGAAGCTTGGAGATGTTTTATTATTATTGTTGTTGCTGCTGGTACCGGTTCCCGTGTTATTAACAGATCCAGTCCTGCTGGCAAGAATAGGAGCCGCCATCTTCATTGGGAAAGTACTGAACAGTCGTGGAAAAGGAGAGCCTTCCCTGTCCCCCTCTTCTCAGGGATCCGAGCTCAAGGCGGACGTTTCCGGCAATCCGCTCTCAAGATCGTCCAAGCGCAGACCCTTTGGTTTTGACCCAGGGCTCCAATGGGTTAGAGTTCTGTTTTCGCTCAAAGTTAATAACAGACTAAAATGAAAACAATGTGTGGCTGAGATCAGAAATCAACAAGCTGCTGGTTACTCGCTTACATGCAGCCACACTGATCGCAGGATTAAAGGGACAGTCTGTTGTGCAGCAGTAACACGGTCTCTTCAACAGATGGTAGCTTTGAGACGAATTCTCCGGAGTTGTATTTAATACTATGTTGCGAGCAAAACATGGATCTGATTTTTAAATTCGATACATGGACTGAATTTAAGAGCACATGCCTTTTTAGTGCGTGTATATTAATGTAGGGTGTGTTAATCGCTATATACATTTATATTATCAAACTAATTATATATATATATATATATATATATATATATATATATATATATATATATATATTATACACACACACACATATATAATGTGTGTGTGTGTGTTCATTATATGAAGTATTTTTTTTGCAACACTTGTATCCAGGGGTTAGTACCATGTTGACACACAGCCCTACAATGTTCTGTTATTTGGGGTTATGGATCCGATTTTTAACGGTAGGCTACACAATCCCTGGAGCTCCATGAGTCTCGGTGGTTTTACCGGTACACAGTCCCTGGAGCCCCGGAGTCTTGGTGGTTTTACCAGTACACACTTCCTGGAGCTTCATGAGTCTCGATGGTTCTACCGGTATACACTCCCTCGGTGGTTTTCAGTCAAACCCTGATGCATGTGGATTTATTAGTGTGCTTCCTGCCAAAGGGGCAATTCCTGCCTCCCCATCTGTGATTTCTATTGTTCTAAAGGAGGAATATAGATAGTGAGAACAGACAGTGAAGTCGCTGCTTTATTGTCACCTTAGGCAGCCAGCACTTGACAGTAGCATTGTGCTTCCTTCTATGTATGAAAGGTAACTATTCCAATTAACTGGGCACTTGATTACCAGCTACAGCACAGATCTCCAATCGCTATAAGCTTTTCAGTAAGGTTCTAGTGGGCGCTATAATAAATGTGTATGTAAACCTCAACTCATACTGGTCTGGTTGCGAAACTACAGCACTGTTGAAAAAACAAGCTTGACAACGCTCCCTCTGGTGGGTTAAATAAGTATTGCACACAAGCTGAAACGCTCTCGTTCTGTTCCCAGGGTTATTATTGGCCTCGCGGGATTCAGCCAGGGCAGAGCATGTGATTCCACACAGCCTGCTGCGCAGCATCAGCCTTGCTTTGAAAAGCATGTTTGCAGTCAGGCGCAGCTACAGACGGGTTCGTTTCTATCTGTACTGCAGCTAGCAAAGCAGAACAAGCATCCAAATCCGAATACACAGTAACCTGGGAACGCAGAGCTGACTCCGTGGAAAAGGCATGTGTGGATGTGATGGGATTCCACGCTTTGATGTGATTTTGACTTCATAATTTTAGTGCTATGGAAATGATACCATTCGAGGGAGGGACTTTGTATTTGCAGGACTGTATAGACTCACGTATTGGTGAGTTTGTTATTGACCTTTGACTTAATATGGGTGTCATATTGTGGTCATGTGACATGCAGGTTTCTGATTTATAGAGACAGTGCAACTTTACATTTCTCTGTTTCCATTGCTGTGCTGGCCAGTAAAAACGACCACTTTTACTGCCTCATTGGGTTAACCTCTGTCCATGTCAACGATACAGAGAATTTTCATGTACCTATTTTCCTTCGCTTTTGCAAAGCATTCCTTCTGATTTGCCTAACATAAGAACATAAGAACATAAGAAAGTTTACAAACGAGAGGAGGCCATTCGGCCCATCTTGCTCGTTTGGTTGTTAGTAGCTTATTGATCCCAAAATGTCATCAAGCAGCTTCTTGAAGGATCCCAGGGTGTCAGCTTCAACAACATTACTGGGGAGTTGATTCCAGACCCTCACAATTCTCTGTGTAAAAAAGTGTCTCCTATTTTCTGTTCTGAATGCCCCTTTTTCTAAACTCCATTTGTGACCCCTGGTCCTTGTTTCTTTTTTCAGGCTGAAAAAGTCCCTTGCGTCGACACTGTCAATACCTTTTAGAATTTTGAATGCTTGAATTAGGTCGCCACGTAGTCTTCTTTGTTCAAGACTGAACAGATTCAATTCTTTTAGCCTGTCTGCATATGACATGCCTTTTAAGCCCGGAATAATTCTGGTCGCTCTTCTTTGCACTCTTTCTAGAGCAGCAATATCTTTTTTATAGCGAGGTGACCAGAACTGCACACAATATTCAAGATGAGGTCTTACAAGTGCATTGTACAGTTTTAACATTACTTCCCTTGATTTAAATTCAACACTTTTCACAATGTATCCGAGTATCTTGTTAGCCTTTTTTATAGTTTCCCCACAATGCCTAGATGAAGACATTTCTGAGTCAACAAAAACTCCTAGGTCTTTTTCATAGATTCCTTCTCCAATTTCAATATCTCCCATATGATATTTATAATGTACATTTTTATTTCCTGCGTGCAGTACCTTACACTTTTCTCTATTAAATGTCATTTGCCATGTGTCTGCCCAGTTCTGAATCTTGTCTAGATCATTTTGAATGACCTTTGCTGCTGCAACAGTGTTTGCCACTCCTCCTACTTTTGTGTCGTCTGCAAATTTAACAAGTTTGCTTACTATACCAGAATCTAAATCATTAATGTAGATAAGGAATAGCAGAGGACCTAATACTGATCCCTGTGGTACACCGCTGGTTACCACACTCCATTCTGAGGTTTTTCCTCTAATCAGTACTTTCTGTTTTCTACATGTTAACCACTCCCTAATCCATGTACATGTGTTTCCTTGAATCCCAACTGCGTTCAGTTTGAGAATTAATCTTTTGTGCGGGACTTTGTCAAAAGCTTTCTGGAAATCTAAATAAACCATGTCATATGCTTTGCAATTATCCATTATCGATGTTGCATCCTCAAAAAAATCAAGCAAGTTAGTTAGGCACGATCTCCCTTTCCTAAAACCATGTTGACTGTCTCCCAGTACCCTGTTACCATATAGGTAATTTTCCATTTTGGCTCTTATTATAGTTTCCATAAGTTTGCATATAATAGAAGTCAGGCTTACTGGTCTGTAGTTACCTGGTTCAGTTTTGTTTCCCTTTTTGTGGATCGGTATTACGTTTGCAATTTTCCAGTCTGTCGGTACCACCCCTGTGTCAAGAGACTGCTGCATGATCTTGGTTAGCGGTTTGTAAATTACTTCTTTCATTTCTTTGAGTACTACTGGGAGGATCTCATCCGGCCCAGGGGATTTGTTTATTTTAAGAGCTCCTAGTCCCTTTAACACTTCTGCCTCAGTTATGCTAAAGTTATTTAAAACTGGATAGGAACTGGATGACATGTGGGGCATGTTGTCAGTATCTTCCTTTGTAAAAACTTGTGAAAAGTAATCATTTAACATATTTGCTATTTTTTTTTCTTCCTCTACGATTTTGCCATTTGTATCTCTTAAACATTTAATCTCCTCTTTGAATGTTCTCTTGCTGTTGTAATATTGGAAAAACATTTTGGAATTGGTTTTAGCTCCCTTAGCAATGTTCATTTCTATTTCTCTCTTGGCCTTTCTAACTTCCTTTTTGACTTGCATTTGCAGTTCTGTGTACTCTTTCTGTGTACTTTCTTTTTGGTCCTTTTTTAATGCTCTGTAAAGTGCCTTTTTTCGCTGAATATTTTTTTTTAATTGATCTATTAAACCATTTTGGCAATTTAGTTTTACATTTAGATTTGTCTACTTTAGGGATATAATTGTTTTGCGCCTCTAGTACTACGTTTTTGAAGAACAACCATCCTTCTTCTGTGGGTGTTTTCTCTATTTTACTCCAATCTACTTCTGTTAGTCTCTGTTTCATGCCTTCATAGTTTGCTTTTCTAAAATTGTAAACCTTAGCTTTAGTCTTTACTTTTGAGGATTTAAAAAACACTTCAAATGAGACCATGTTGTGGTCTGAGTTTGCCAGTGGTTCTCTGACCTCTGTTTTAGTTATTCTATCTTCGATAAACCCCTTGAATTATGTGTTAAACTTGGAGAGTACTCATGGCGCCTCAGATCATTTGGGGGAGGGTAGATTTGATTTAGAAAGAGGCTGTTATGCTGTACTATTCAGGTAGAGGTTAAGTCATTTGAATGTGTATATCCATGCAGTGTTTAAAATATTCACTACATGGTCAATACAAACACTGAACAAAGAATAGAAATGGGATCCCTTACTGTGGGAGGAACGGCTGTGTAAAATACCTGGGAGGCCTTTAATGAAAAATGGACCCACAGGAAAGGCCACATTTTTATGGGAAAAAAGTTGATCACAAACACACTGCAATAAAATATTGATCAGATCGAGCAGCACAGTAACAAATAAGATAGAGCCAATCAAAGGGCCGTGAATGGGACTAATAACTGATTAATCATATTACAAGTTTGATCTTTGTTTTAAATTCATTTCACAACTATAACATTTTACAGTTTGTTACATGATAAAGAATGTGCAATACGGTCCTGTTAGTTCCAATAAAATGATTTATTAGTTACAGAACTTGAAGGGGTCTAACCATGTGTTGCAATCCATGTTTGTGTGTAACTCTAGAAATACTAGAAGTGCTTCATGTTCTGGTTCCTTTCATAAATTAAGAAGAACATGCTACAGATGAAACTGTCTGGTCCTATTTCTGCTGAATTAATGTTAAAAATACAAACAAGGGAAGCCCCAGAATATTCTCAGCACAGTAACACAGTGTGTGCGCGGGGCAGTGATTATGTAATAAAACTAAAAAGAGATACGACACAGAATTTAAAATATCGCTCAGCACTTGTTAATCCATTCAGTGCCCTTGTTTAAGGACAGGCTACTTTGTAATTTGTGGAACATTTTTAACTGGCATCTACTTGTTCTTTCCATTTTCTCTTGGGCTATATCGTTATAGTTAACTTACTCTTATTTGTTAACTGCAAAAGTTAAGTCTAAATGTAACTGTCGATTCTGCAGATGCAGCCCTTCAGATGCTTTTATGATGCCTCAATATAAAATAAGCCTCAAAATGTGATAAAATGGCTCCATTTTCTGTGTTGAGCTTCATAGCTGGCGTGGAATGTTATGTCTAACTTGGCTGTCCTCATTTTACACTTGTAAAAGATTGACCTCTTTTAGAATGTAGCACATTGATTTCAAAGGGATCTCATTGGATAAAGACAGCTTGTGTATTTGGCACTTAATGGGTTAAGGTACTTTTCTGACGGCTATCAAAGCGATTGGCACAGGAGGTAGCCTACAGTCTATCTAAAGAAAATAAATATCACCTCTCTGTAATTGTACTATTAAGTACAAAGATTACAACCTTGACAATGGCAATTGTGCAGGACTTAATTACCACAAGGAAATTCTTTTGAGGGTATTTTACCTACAAATACAGCGATCATAAAGCAAGATTACTAACCATGATTTATTGTACGTTATCTCAAAGTACATTGGAGTCTGAGCTTTCATTATCTACCACAAATATTGATTAACTTATTTTATTGAACTATCTATTTTTTTATTTCTATAAAGTCAATGTTAAAATTAAAAAAGACTCTGTTATTACAATTTCTGCGGACAATTTGAACCTTGGTCTAAACGTACTGCCCTGGAATCAGACACACAATAAGGATCTGCTGCCTGTCTAATAATACTAGGATACCCGGGTATTATTAATTAAAGGAAAGGGGCAATACAATCCCCAACCTCCAGTCCTGCTTTAAATCATTGATTGTTTCCAAACTTTGAAACACTACTGTATCTATCTATCTATCTATCTATCTATCTATCTATCTATCTATCTATCTATCTATCTATCTGTATATCTCTGTATATCTATCTATCTATATACATATCTATCTGTCTGTCTATCTATCTATCTATCTATTCTCGTGGAAATTCTAAAAAAAAGGAAGAGAGACTGCGAGTTTCAAATACACAGGCCTTTATTTCTTAAGTTTGCAAACTGAAACACTCTCAACACACAGGGTGCTAGATAATCATTGAGCAGCGTTCCAACATACAAAAGCAGATTAGTTCCTTATAAACCTTCAACACTAGTAAGTTACTAACATTATACATATACATTAGAACAACTGAGTATAAGAGCATCCAATAATAATGCGTAATTATGTCTACGTTGTCACTGGGACAAAAGCAAGCTTAATCACAGGGTAGATGGTTGGGTGTTCGTGTAGAAAGTCACGTACACTCAACCTATTGTTCTTCTTTCACAGCTACAGTCCCCTAAAACTTCAGCATCTGGCAGCTTGTGGTTACTTCTCCTTTTTACTAGACAATTCTTTATATAGTAACTGTTTGCGAAAGCCTATATGGTAGAAAAAACAACAGGTCTTGGAAAAGTACAAGTAACTTGCACTTTTTCATTATGCGAGTAGCTAATACTCTGCCATGTGCCATTTTCTACTACACTATCAATCTATCTGTTCTGTCTAGTGGAGTGGAGTGAGCGAGGTAGAGTGTGTCGGTAGGTGTTTCTCTTTCATGTGTTCGTTTGTTTGTCTGTGTAATTTTGTGTTAGAGTAAAGCAAACTAATACGTTTGAAATTGTTTTTTAGCCAGCATGGCTGGCTCAGGGGGGGTTTCCCTTTGAAAGTTGAAGATGGAGTCAAAGTAATTAGGAAGGCTTTGTTTCTTTAGAGAAGTGTATTTTAGCGATTGGTAAAGTGGTTGGATGTGGAAACATAAAGTCTGCTTCAAGAATGCATGGTTCAGTTGTGGCTTTTTTGAGTCAAACTGATCTAGTTTATAAAATTGTTGAGAGTGGGATTGCTATAAGTGATTTGTTTCTTGCTGTTTCGCCGTTAGAGGTACCGGCAAAGAAAATCATTTTATCAAATGATCCACCTTTTCTGAAGAACAAGTTAAGTATGAACGAGTTGTCACCACATGGGCAGATTGTGTCAGCCCCAAAAGGAATTCCGCTGGGATGCAAATCCATTGCTAAAACACGTAGTCTCCTTTAGGAGGAAGTTGTTTATGGTTTTAAATAAAGCAAACAAAGACATTAATATTTTCCTCAAGTTCAAAATAGAAGGCAGTAATTATGTTATTTTGACAACATCAGATACCATGAAATGTTTTAATTGTGGTGTTGATGGGCATTTAGTTAAAAACTGTCCTAAAACTAAAGAGCAGGAGGGAGGTGGTGAAAGAGCAGAGAGAGATGTGTCCGTGACTCGGGAAGCTACAGTGCCGAGTAGTGCTGGTGGCGAAACAGAGAAGAAGAGTGTTGAGATTAATGACAGAGGGGTGGCGGAGCCGAGTGAGGCTGTTGGTGCAGGAGTGAACCCATACAATATTACTTCTGTGGTGCCCGAAAACAAAAGTAAAGAGCCGAGTAGTGTTGTTGGTGGAGGGGAACATCAGAATGCTGATAGGGAGAATGAGGGGGCTGAAGTTAAAGAGAGAAAATCAGCAGGGTCAAGTGATGGTGCTGCTGCAGGGGAGAACCAAAAGAGTACTAAAGCTGTGCAGCTTGAAGTAGAACGTAGAAAAGACGTTGTTGCTGCCACGAGTAAAGTAAAGGAGACCGAGGCTGGTAAAACAGAGAGCCAGAGTCCTTCTCAGTGAACTTCTAATAATAAAGATGAGAACTTGAGGAAAGAGACTGCGTTGGTGCAAGTTTCTGATACTAGTGTAGTGGGAGAAGTAGAGATGAGTGAGCCTGTAAATGAAAATGATGGTTTTAAAACCCCCCAAAAAAGAAAAAAAAGAGTGCCAAAGAAAGGAGATGCTGCAGCTGTAGGAGTAGCAAAGAAAGCCTGTAAGAGTGAAGGAGCTGATGGGGCGAAGTGCTGGAGCGTAGCTATTGCCAGTACTGTGAGGGAGAGCAGCTCAGAATCAGAGAGCAAAGACGAGGCAGATCTCATTGACTCATCTCCGACTTCAGAGTCCGCTATCATAAAAAGTGGGTATAGTGAACAAAATATAAGAGAGGTTTTAGAAGTCACAAAAGGAAGAAGAAAAATTGATGTAGAGCATTTTTTTCCTGATACAAAAGTTTTTCTAAATTCTTCTGCTTTTTTAGTAAAGAAGGCGTCAGGGAGCAGGAACGCTGGCATCTAAAGAACTTTGTTGTTAAAACTCGTAGTAGTCTTAACCAAAAGTAAATAAAATGAGAACAAACTTTTTAGATTACTTTCTTATATTGTTTGTTGTTTGGTTTTTGTTTTCTCTATTTATCCCAATGAAAAATCTTTTACTAGGGAATCTAAATGTAAATGGTTGTACAAGTGATCTTAAGAGAGCCTCGGTTTTCGAATACTTGTTGCGAAAAAAGATTGTTGTAACATTCCTGCGGGAAACGCATTGAGAAATGGTCAAAGGTCATTTGATTAAGGTAAAAACTGTAATAGAAGGTCAGTCTTTCTGTTTTATCAATGTCTATGCTCCTAACGAATGAAAAGATCTTAGATCAGGTTTTAGTAAACCGTGCCTCTGAAGAGAGATTGTTTTTAGCAGGGGATTTTAACTGTACTGTGAATTTTAAAGAGGACAGGAATTACCCTGAGCCACACCCTCAATCTGCCAAGGAGCTAGCTGTCTTGATTAAAAAGCATAGTTTAGTTGATGTATGGAAAAATAAACACTGTGATAAAAGACAATACACTTGGGTTAAGCACAGTAATAATAATATCTCAATGGCTAGACTTGATCAAATTTATGTTTTTAAAGAGCATTTAAATCTGATAAGCAATGTCAGATTTCCCCTACTGTTTTCTCAGATTATAACATAGTCTCTCTTTTTGTCTTATTGCCCTCCTTTAAGCACAGTTGCTCTTATTGGAAATTTAATGTAAGTTTGTTGAATGATTCAAATTTCAAGAAACGTTTTAGGTTTTTTTGGAAAAAATGGAGAGCTGGTAAAAATGTATTTTCCAACCTTGTTTCCAACAATGGTGGGATGTATGAAAGACCCAAATAAAAACTTTGTCAACAATATACGAAAACATTACAAAGATGGCTAATGAGTCTCTGCAAGAACTGGAGCAGGAGGTCATAGAGCGTCAGGAAACTCTGGACTCCAATCCAAATGATAGTTTAATTGAAAAATTAAGGCTTAAGAAACAGTTAATAGCAGAACTTTTGAATTCAAAAGTACAGGAAGCTCTGGTGAGGTCCAGAATGCAAGGATTGACCAAAATGAATGCATCCTCACAGTTTTTTTGGGGGTTGGAGGAAAAAAGTGGCCAGAGAAAGACCATTTACTGTTTGACAAGACCAGATGGTGTAGAGCTGAGGGAGCCGGAGGAGATCCGAAGGGATGCTGTGGAGTTCTACTCTGGTCCGTTCCAGCAGAGGGTGAGGCTGAGCCTGAAGAGGTGCAGGGTTTCTTGAGGGACTTGACATGTTTGCCTGAAGAGGCAAAAAAGGAGCTGGGAAAAGCTCTGTCGATGGAAGAGCTCACTGAGGCCCTGCAGGGGTTAAAGCAAGGTTAAGCTCCCTCGAATCGATGGGTTACCAATAGAGTTTTTTAAAAGTTTCTGGGACCTGTTTCAACATGACCTTTTCAAAGTGTTTGAAGAGAGCTTTGAGAAAGGGGAGTTACCTCTGAGCTACAGAAGAGCTTTCATTACTCTCCTCCCTAAGAAAGGTGGTCTAAAAAATGTTAAAAATTGGAGACCTGTGTTGTTGTTGTGCTCTGAATATAAGGTTCTTTCCAGAGCTTTGTCCAATAGACTGAGCGCAGTGACTGATAATGTTAGACACCCTGATCAAACTTATTGCATCCCAAATAGATCAATTTTTGATAACGTTTTCTTAGTTAGGGATATATTAGCGGCCTCTAAATTGTTCAGCTTTAGTACTGGTCTTGTTTCTTTAGATCAGGAAAAGGCCTTTGATTGAGCAGACCACCGTTATTTATGGGAAGTCCTCGACACATTTGGTCTTGGTTCTGATTTTATTAGTAAAATAAAAGAGCTCTATTGTAACGTGTTCAGTTTATTGAAAATAAATGGGGGCTTGAGTGCACCTTTTGCTGTACAGAGAGGAATCAGGCAGGGTTGCCCTTTTTCTGAATGCTATATGCTTTATCAATTGAACCACTACTATGTAAACTAAGAAGTGTTTTAACAGGTTTGTCTATTCCAGGTTGTAATGCCTAGTCAATAAAGCTCTCAGCCTATGTGGATGATATAGTTGTGTTTGTTTGCAATCAAGAAGATGTAAAGGCCTTAACTGAGAAGCAAAAAGTATTTGAAAAAGTCTCATCAGCGAGTGTTAACTGGAGTAAAAGCAGTGCTGTGCTCATTGGGGAGGGACAAGGGTGTAGATCCCTGGTTTTACCAGATGGACTAGAATGGAGCCAGAATGGGTTTAAATACCTGGGGGTCTTTTTAGGCAATGAGAAAGTAGAACAGTTAAACTGGGATGGGATTCTAGAAAAAGCAAAAGGTCGCTTGCAGAGGTGGCGGCGGCTTCTTCCACAAATGTCTTTCAGAGGAAGAGTTTTGGTTTTAAATAATTTGGTTGTCTCCTGTCTCTGGCATAAATTGATCTGTGTGGAACCCCTGCAATTTTTGATTAAACAGATTCAGTATCTGCTCTTAGAGTTTTTTTTGGAATGGGTGTTATTGGTTAAAGCAGTGTGTGTTGTATCTACCACTAGAAGAGGGTGGACAAGGTCTTATGAATATTGAGTGTAGGCTGGCTGTCTTTAGGATACAGGCTCTGAGGAAATTGTTTTTCTCTCCAGTAAAGATGCCATGGATGGAACTGGCATTTTCTTTTCTTCATCAGGTTGGGGGGCTTGGTTTTTATTTTTAATTTGTTATTTTTTGATTTTGACAGAATGCAGTTTTCATGTCTTCTCTTTTATAGGAGTGTGCTGAGGGCTTGGATGTTACTAAAGGCTGAATATGTTGATCCACTGGATCCTTTTTGGGTTCTGGAGCAGCCTTTGGTGTTTAATCCACACCTAAATACTTATTTTAATAGTTCAGAATCTTTTAACGATTCTCTCTAAAGGCTAAAATAGTAAAGATTTGTGATCTGATAGACACAGAGCCGTGTGTCTGGAAAAACCCTGAATGTGTGGCTGGAGCTCTGGCCATGCGGTCTGTGCGTGTGGCAGGTCTGTATCTGGCACAGCTGCGTGAAGCTCTGTCTCTGGAGTGGCGAGAGGCACTGGGGAGTGTTTTTGATGAACGTTGAATGCCTCAGCAAACTTTGTTTCCTTCTTTGCTAATCTCCCCTGTGACAAGTCATTTTGGTGAAGAGAATGGCAAGATTTTAAAAGTGAAGGATTTGTGTAAACTCCAGTTTAATTTATTAGAGGGGAAAAAAAGTCTATGAAATTTGTGTAAAAGTTAAACAGCAAAAACTACTTGGGAAGTGCTTCCAGATACCCATTGGAGGGAACGGCTGGGAGCGGGAGAGTAGGATAAGCCATCCTTGAGGACTGTATATAAACCCCCCCTTAATAAAAGATCAGGGGATTTGCAATGGCGACTCCTGCATACAATCTTGGCTGTTAATGCATTCGTAAGCATTCTAAATCCTGAGGTGACTGATCATTGCCCCTAATGCAAGGAGAGAGAGACTGTCTTCCACTGCTACATGGCCTGGAAAAGACTGGAGCCTTTGTTCAACTTTTTAAACACCATTTTTTCAAATTTGAACTTAACTTTTACAAAGACTGTTTTTATTTTTGGTGTCAGATTTACAAGATTACAAGAAACTGCAAGCATTTGATTAAACTGGCAAGTTTCATTTTAGGGCAGGCAAAAAGTACTTTTTCTACTAAAAAGTAGAAAAAGCCAAATCAGAAATGTTCATCAGGACCTGGTAAAATTGTGTAGGATATTGGTGGTTACTCGCATAACTTTTGAATTCAAGTTTTATAAGATGATGCGTCACTTGCTCAGTTTTGAAATGTTGTGGTGTGTGAATGGAACGCTCTGTGAGGTACAGGATGATTCAGAAGAACTCTGTATAAATATTTAAATTACTGTTTGTTTTTTGTTTTTTCTCGCAAAATAATATAATGTAAATGTTCACAGTTTGTTTTTGACTGTTTTTTCTACGTAATAAATGTTTTTTTTTTATAAAAGTATCTATTTATCTATCTCTATCTATCTATCTATCTATCTATCTATCTATCTATCTATCTATCTATCTATCTATCTATCTATCTATATCTGTCTGTCTGCCTGTAATGTATGTATGTATATCTGTCTGTCTATAATGTATGTATGTCTGTCTGTCTGTCTATAATGTCTGCCTGTCTGTGTCTATAATGTATGTCTGTCTGTCTGTCTCTCTGATGCCTGCCTGTAATGTATGCTAAGTCCTGAGAATTGCACTCAATAGATCTGCACTCTTTACCTGTCATAGCTGTTCCAGTGTCCTGCTGTTTGGCTGATAATACCATAGTTAAGTATTGCTCTTGTAAAGACAGGTAAGGCATTACTTTCCCCCTGATAAAGGGTATATTGCTGTGATAAGGCAAGGTTGGCCTCTGCCTTATCCAGCCCATATGACATTGAGTGAAACAAGTCTTTGATGTAATGACTATAAGAGTGGCAATAAAAATGAGGATGGGAACTCACACCCCACACAAGCCAAGATAGCTGCCAGCCCTGCAGCTGTGCTTGAGAACATGTGCACAGTTCTGCTGACCTGTATGGCATTGCTCAACTACATCTACCCCACCTATGACCAACAATAAGATTTTTAATGTCAAACTGAATATACATTATTAACCATGAAGTTTAATAACCGAAGTAGAACCAGGGCCAGATTCTCAAAGCTATTTACTATAAATAGAAATGAGCTCGTGTGTGTGTGTAAAAGTAAAATAAACTCAATACATTAAATACAAAATTCTAGACTGATCAGAAAAGAAGTTCAGACAGCTCACCCTGTCCTGACCCACTGTATGAGGGGCTGGCACATCCGTACTGCTTCCCGGATAGTGTACAGGAACAAGGAAGGAGTGTTAATGTGTGTGTGTGTGTGTGTGTGTATTTATATATATAATGTGCCATAGTGATATAGATAATGTGTTTTAATGACCATCAGGTAATCTGCATCTCTGATCCTCCCTTCTCAAACAGGATGTTGTGGTCTCCTGTAGGGTCTATGTAACCTTCAGTACCTGCTCAGCTCATTCAGTGCAGCTGGGCTAACTGAACAGCAATGATCCATTTAACCAGCTGCTGAACTTTACAGCAATGGAAAAGACAGCCTTTGTGTTCCTTCTGTTAGCTCGCTTTCATTGTTTAGACGCACTAACACAAAACAGGTGGGTCATTTATTACTGTTTTATTTATTTATAAATCACATTATTATTATTATTATTATTATTATTTTATTATTATTATTATTATTATTATTATTGGTAAAGATTTGTCTTTTGTGTTTTTTTAGTGAGAATATTGGACAAACAGAACCCTCAAACAGCTCTGCAATATGGACTCCTGGCGCAGGTACAGTGTTAGAAAACGTTGCCCTTTCTTTTATAATCACTGTGCAGGTGTTGGTGGATTTCTCCAGGTGTCTGTAGATTCATTTTGTAAATTGAAATACCCAATTATATATATATTTTTTTTATTTTAATCACTTTTATACAAAAACAGTAATAGATATTTTCCCAGTAAATGCATTGAAGCTTATTGATACACCTGCTGACCTACAGTGCTTTACAGGAACTATTTCATTGATCCAAACTCCTGCAGCTCTGAAGTGTCACACTGTGGAACTTCACTGCTACAGCCAGAAATGTTGCATCACCTAGAATTTTAGGATTGAAACACAATTAAAAAGAGAAAAAAATGTATGAAAATAATTTAGATCTTTTATTTAACATCACGTAATAAAATAAACTACAAAATGATATTGCAAGTGTACAGTTATTTTATGTTAGATTTTGAAATGTCACATTTTATAAATTTGTGTCAGTTTTTAGTTAGGTATATGGAAAACTACAAAGCGTATGTAATTCAATATGTTAACGTAACATTATTCAGCAGGTTTCATTTGACTTTATGAAGCGCAATTAGTTAATTCTATTGGGTGTTACAAAATCTTTTGTCACAGCTGTAGCTCATTGCTGGAGTGGAAGTGTGATTGATGTGTCCTGTGTTGAAGGATTCTGTGATCTGAGACAATTCCACCGGCACTCACTATGATGCCTCCTGAGAATTCTCTAGATACAGCGACTCAGTGTTGACTTTCCACTGCTTGATAGTTAAAATATACCCTGAACTCTTCAAATCTCTTCAAAGGTTACAGCACCTCTGGTCTCTTGGGAGTGCCATTATTACCTTGTAACATGCCACAGCAATGCCACTGTCCCTTCATGTTCTAGAATCCTAACCCTTCATGATACATTCCAGGCGGTGGCCTCTGGATTGGTTTGCTTCAAAGATCTGAAAGCTGTATTTTCTTCATACACTTAAGCAATCCTCTGCAGCACTTGAATATGGCATCTGTCTGACACTGCAAGGCTAAGAACACTTTATAGAGTTTTTAACCTTGCCTCACTAACAGGGGTTAGAATTCTGCCTTAATGGTATTTGAAGAAAATAAAAAATCTTTATAGGACAAGGACTTTACCCATCCCTATACAAACACACAATGTATAACAGTGCCCATAGCTGCTTGGAAATATTTTAGATTTTACTGAGGTCCACTGCTGGTATATCCATGCCATGCTTATTGCAAGTAAAGGGCAGTTTTCACCATCTTCTTTGGGAACTGTACATTCTGCAGTACAGAATGAATGAACAATGGCCAGTGTTTCAGGTAGTAGTTGATAATAAAAATTAAAACAGCTGTACATGCTATATAAAGATAAGATAACATTGACATGATCTTTTTCCAGTCTTGATTACACCGTGTAACAAATTTACAGTATAATCGTAAACCTCGAAAAACTACTCACTTCTAAATCTTTTGTAGTCATTTTTCTATTACTTTAGTATAAATACATGTTAACTTGGATTCATATGTTGTTTTTTCTGACTTTATGTGAACGAAGACACAAAAGCGCCCGTTTTCTCATTGGAAATAGTGATATTTTGAAATTTACCTGTCCTGGTCACAAAAGCAAAGTTTGTGGGGAATAATAGCCATTTTCTATACTTTTGAGGCATAAGCAATTAGGAAATAACACTTACTACGCAGGAACAAAAATTGTGTTACATAGTGTTACTCTGTTTCATAATCAACACTGTCATGTTGCACTATAATTTAGAACAATAAACAATGTATCCTAGATTGTAAAGCACTAATTTAGCTTCTGATATGAAACGTGAAGTTCAAGCAAGGTGTTACTTCACTTTTAGGGTTTTGCAATGTATTATTGGTTGGCTTCTTGCTCTTTTGTTTCAGATTACATTACAAAGTGTGATTTCAATAACAATCTGAAACCCTTTTGTGACTGGGTCCAGCCATGTGAAGGTGACAATGGAGACTGGATAAGAAGTAAACATGCAACCCCAACCCCAGGGACAGGTCCTGACACTGACTTTCCTGATGGAAGTAAGAATCCCTGCACTGTGGCTCCTCTTTTACTGCATAGCACAGCTCTGCTGCATTGAGGCAATAGTGCACAGCTATGATGCATTGAGCAGTAGTGTACAGCTATGATGCATTGAGGCAATAGTGCACAGCTCTGCTGTATTGAGGCAGTAGTGCACAGCTATGATGTATTGAGGCAATAGTGCACAGCTATGATGCATTGAGGCACTAGTGCACAGCTATGATGCATTGAGGCAATAGTGCACAGCTGTGATGTATTGAGGCAATAGTGCACAGCTCTGCTGCATTGAGCAGTAGTGCACAGCTATGATGCATTGAGGCAATAGTGCACAGCTATGATGCATTGAGGCAGTAGTGCACAGCTATGATGCATTGAGGCAATAGTGCACAGCTATGATGCATTGAGGCAATAGTGCACAGATATGATGCATTGAGGCAATAGTGCACAGCTATGATGCATTGAGGCAGTAGTGCACAGCTATGATGCATTGAGGCAATAGTGCATAGCTATGATGCATTGAGGCAATAGTGCACAGCTCTGCTGCATTGAGTAGTAGTGCACAGCTATGATGCATTGAGGCAATAGTGCACAGCTATGATGCATTGAAGCAATAGTGCACAGCTATGATGCATTTAAAGAATGCTTTATAGACGTTTCCTAATACAATCAAACTTTGTTATACTAAACAGAGGGCCATTTCGTTTACCAAGAAGCCAGCAATTTGATTCCCTTTGAGGACATCCGCCTGGAGAGCCCTGCCATCGAGGTCCCTGGAGATGTGTGTGTGGAGTTCTGGTACCACATGCTCGGCCCTGAAGATCACAATGAACTCAGAGTCCTGGTCAAGGAGCATTTGGGGGAGTGGGAGGTTTGGAGCAGAAGAGGAAATCAGAGTTCCTCCTGGTTATATGCTGCTGTCACTCTGTCCTTCGTTAAAGAAACTACAATAAAGGTCATTCACAAAACATCTTATCATTTATAGGTTCGGCACATTAAGGCACCAAGACAGATAAGTTTAGCTGGACTGTCATATTGTCTGCTTCACTACATGCTCCTGATAATTCATCATTAAAAATGAAAGAAACAAAGAAATCACTGACTCGTCCCACGCTAGACTGCTTTGTAGATTTGGAGCCCCCCTTTGTGTTTGGTTTGTTAGATGTAACATCAAACACAAAAGCTTGTGATGGTTACCTATCTCTGGGTAACATGACAAGATAAAACCTTTTCTGAGCGTTACCTTGGACATGTCTTTGTATTTCTCAAGACATGCATCTGTCTCACAGTCGCACAGTGGACGTTGTTCTGTAATACTGTCTATTGCTTTGTGCAGGTGATTTTTGAGGCAGTCCGGGGACTGACTGAATACGGAGACACAGCTATAGACAATGTTGGAGTCAGAAAGGGACCTTGCAGTAAGTGGTGCTTTTACTGTATATGCACCGAATACAGGTGACTTAAACCCTTGTGAGATCATTGGAATGACTGTCTATCCCAACTGTTTTCTTGTCTAACTTTGTCATTTCATACCCACTCTTCATAAGACTCAGTCTTATCATAGCTTTGCATAGCTGATTGCTTTGTTTTAAGCTGCTTTCTTTCTTTGTTTTTTTATATCCAATGTTATATGTATAGAGAGAGAGAGAGAGAGAGAGAGAGAGAGAGAGAGAGAGAGAGAGAGAGAGAGAGAGAGAGAGAGAGAGAGAGAGAGAGAGAGAGAGAGAGAGAGAGAGAGAGAGAGAGAGAGAGAGAGAGAGAGAGAGAGAGAGAGAGAGAGAGAGAGAGAGAGAAGAGAGAGAGAGAGAGAGAGATGAGAGAGAGAGAGAGAGATTCACACAATTGCTTTCCGTGAAACAGAACAGGGCCTCTGTGTTTATTTCCAAACAAAATAAATCAAATCAAAAAGCCTAACTCCTTTCCGGAGCTCTGACCAAACTTCACTGACTGACCTAACTAACCACCGGACAGCTAGTCTGTTTACCAGTCTCCAGCCAAACAATTCTGACTTATATTTGACCTATTTTCCTTTGTTAACACCACACTCCACTCCACTCCCCACCCCCCCCCTCCCCTTTCTATATATATATATATATATATATATATATATGTGCTTTGACATATTCTCTTGGGTATCATCATCATTTGTCTGATACGTTGGATCTGTAATTGAAGTGCTTCAGGATATTAGGACAAAATACCTGAATAGGACATTATAGTTGTTGTAGTACACTTGTTGTCCACTAGAGGGGGGCTATAAACCCTCAATTTGGGTACAACAATTACTGTCTGCTTATAATTTAATGTCTATAATCAATGGCTTTGGTATTTTTGTTACCTTTTTGGCATTTAAAAAAATGATAGAAATATCGATGACAGAATTCACTGTTTCAACTGTTTTTTGCAAACTTGTTTTGAAATATAATATCATTTTTTGTATTTTATTCAGCAAAACCCACAACTACAAGCCCAACCACTGTATTAACAACAACAGCTCTGCCACCAGGTATTGAACTAAACCCCCAACCCCAACCACAACCCCTATACTAACAACAACAGCTCTGCCAGCAGGTATTGAACTAAACCCCCAACCCCAACCCCAACCCCTATACTAACAACAACAGCTCTGCCAGCAGGTATTGAACTAAACCCCCAACCCCAACCCCAACCCCTATACTAACAACAACAGCTCTGCCAGCAGGTATTGAACTAAACCCCCAACCCCAACCCCAACCCCAACCCCTATACTAACAACAACAGCTCTGCCAGCAGGTATTCAACTAAACCCCCCAACCCCAGCCCCAATCCAACCTCAACCCAACCCCAAACCCTATACTAAAAGCAACAGCTCTGCCAGCAGGTATTGAACTAAACCCCCAACCCCAACCACAACCCCTATACTAACAACAACAGCTCTGCCAGCAGGTATTGAACTAAACCCCAACCCCAACCCCTATACTAACAACAACAGCTCTGCCAGCAGGTATTCAACTAAACCCCAACCCCAACCCCAACCCAACCCCAACCCCTATACTAATAACAAAAGCTCTGCCAGCAGGTATTCAACTAAACCCCCAACCCCAACCCCAACCCCTATACTAACAACAACAGCTCTGCCAGCAGGTATTGAACTAAACCCCCAACCCCAACCCCAACCTAATAACCTTTTTTTTTTTTTTTTGCAGGTAAAACAACAACAGCTCTACAACTACACCCCAACCCAAACCCCAACCCCAACCCCAACCCCAACCCCTATACTAACAACAACAGCTCTGCCAGCAGGTATTCAAATAAACCCCCAACCCCAGCCCCAATCCAACCTCAACCCAACAACAAACCCTATACTAAAAGCAACAGCTCTGCCAGCAGGTATTGAACTAAACCCCCAACCCCAACCCAACCCCAACCCCTATACTAACAACAACAGCTCTGCCAGCAGGTATTCAACTAAACCCCCCAACCCCGGCCCCAATCCAACCTCAACCCAACCCCAAATCCTATACTAAAAGCAACAGCTCTGCCAGCAGGTATTGAACTAAACCCCCAACCCCTATACTGACAACAACAGCTCTGCCAGCAGGTATTGAACTAAACCCCCAACCCCCACCCCTATACTAACAACAATAGCTCTGCCAGCATGTATCAACCCAAACTTAACCCCAACCCCAACCACTATACTAACAAGAACAGCTCTGCCAACAGATATCAACCCAACCCCAACCCTAACCCCTATACTAACAACAACAGCTCTGTCAACAGGTATTGAACTAAACCCCTAACCCTATCTCAAGCTCCAATAATAACAGCAACAGTTCTGCCAGCAGGTATTGAACTAAACCCCAACCCCAACCCCAAACCCTATACTAACAGCAACAGCTCTGCCAGCAGGTATTGAACTAAACCCCCAACCCAGACTCCATTCCCAACCCCTATGCTAACAATAACAGCTCTGCCAGCAGGTACTCAACTAAACCCCAACCCCAGCCATTATACTAATAACAAAAGCTCTGCCAGCAGGTATTCAACTAAACCCCCAACCCCAACCCCAACCCCTATACTAACAACAACAGCTCTGCCAGCAGGTATTCAACTAAACCCCAAACCCCAACCCCAACCCCACCCCTACCCCAAACACAACAACAGCTCTGCCAACAGGTATTCAGGAACCTCAACTAAACCCCAACCCCAAACCCAAACCCAACCCCAAAAACCCCAACCCCAAACCCAACCCCAACCTCAAACCCTATACAAACAACAACAGCTCTGCCAGCAGGTATTCATAGAAACCCCAACCCCAACCCTAACCCCAACCTCAACCCCAACCCGAACAACAGCACAGCCACCAGGTATTGAACTTGTTGAATATACTTGAAATCCCAATTCAGTCCAGCAGGGATAGCATTGTATTTCAGTTCTGAATGAATAAAGTTAACAGACAAGTCAATGATACTGTAATTAGAGACTGTTAATGGTGGTAATACATTCAACAAATCCATCACAACAGTACACAGCTGTTCATTAAAGATTTGTTTTTTAATATAATTAACTTTAATTACATAGACTGTCCTGCCGACTGCAACTTTGACCGTGGCTTCTGTGAATGGACCCAGTCTACAACAGACAGGTTTGACTGGACAAGAATGCAAGGCTCAACACCTTCCCCATACACAGGGCCATCTTATGACCACACCTCTGGAGGTTAGTGGCAGTGAAACATGTTGGATTAATGAGTGGCGGTCATGTTTTTTTCCTGCACAACTGTAGAATTGATTCTGTTATTCAATTCAGGCAATGTTCTCGTACGTGGAAGTTATTTTATGATGTTGTTCTTGCTTTTCAGGCGGCCACTACGTTTATATTGAAGGCAATCTTGCTGACACAGGAGATTTAGCTCAACTGGTCAGTCCTGAATGCACGGCTACGGGGCCTCATTGCTTCCGATTCTGGTATCACATGTATGGAGTTGCTCGCACCATGGCCCTGAATGTGTATCTGGTGGAAAATTCAACTCCAGTACTGATGTGGACAGCAACAGGCAATAAAGGAGACAGGTGGTATTCAGCAGAGGTTGAACTGAACATCTCAGGAAGATTTAAGGTAAAGGTTGTGCTTGGAAACACAACTGGGAATCACACGTTATAGGTACACTACAGGGTTACCATGCTTTTCTGATGCACACAATGAAAACATTCGTTTTTACAGATTATCTTAGAAGGAGTGAGGGGCAATGATTATCGATCTGATGTTGCTGTGGATGATGTGTCCATTGAATTCAGATCTTGCTCAGGTACTACAACAGCCAAGCCCCCCCCCACACCCTCCCCATCAACCACAACTACAACAGCAACAACCGTCACAACAATAGGATCCACGACTTCCGTGGAAACAGGTAAGGATTCGGGGCCACATGGGGAGATACTGGAAACATTGTATCAATACATTCCACAAAGGTTTCATACAAAATAGACTGAATTCTTTCTTTCCAATTTTGAGTTTCTATGAGTAAGCGCAGTTATAAAATGCAATACCAACGGTCTGATTTTCTGCAGAGAGTGCCTGTGTTGTGTCGGGCGATCCTCACTACCAGACCTTTGACAAGCAAATGCATCATTTCATGGGGAACTGTACCTACACATTGTCCAAGAGGTGCAGTGCTCACAGCTCCTTGCCGTTCTTCAACGTTGAAGCTGCCAACGAATACAGAAGAGGCAATACGCGTGTATCGTATGTGAGCTATGTGAACGTGGAGGTGGACAGCTACAGAATCACACTGCAGAAGAACAGAGTAGTTAAGGTACAGTATGGAATAGCTCTGCATTCGGTGCCATTGACCACTGTGTTCCTCACAGCCCAGAAAACAATAATGACAACTACATTACCACTACCTGCAGGTCAATGGACAAATGGAGAACGTGCCGGTGACAGTGACATCAGGTTTACATGTTGGACTAAGTGGCCGCTATGTCATGGTTTCCACTGGTTTTGGACTGCGAGTTAAATTTGATGGAGACCACAGAGTGGAGGTCACCCTGCCCAGTTCTTTCCGAGAGAAGGTTTGTGGAATGTGCGGAAATTACAATGGAGATCAAGCAGATGATTTCCTGAATCCTGATGGAGAAATGGAACCAGACTCTACCAGCCTAGGCAACAGCTGGCAGGTTCACAATGAGTCCAAGTAAGTTTTATTCTCAAAACCAATACTGTTTCAAAGTGATGTATTTGAAAACAGACACATCTTACAATTGACATATTTCATCTTTCAGTTGCTCAAGCGGTCCCGTAGTCTTACCAGAGTGCAGCGTGGAAGAGAAAGAAATTATTGAAAGCAAGAATTACTGTGGTTTGATCATCGATGATCACGGGCCGTTCAAGAAATGCCACTCGAAAGTAGCTCCAAGAGATTACTTTGTGAATTGTGTCTATGACCTTTGTGAGCTCAACATGGATGTTGATGCCCTGTGTAAGAGCCTGCAGTCCTATGCAGATATGTGTCAAGCACAGGGGGTCGATATACCACCTTGGCGGAACTCAACATTTTGTTGTAAGTACCTCTCTCTCTCTCTCTCTCTCTCTCTCTCTCTCTCTATACAGTACATGTAATGCAGTGTGTTGAACCCCAGTACCTTTGTGAGTATTAGATAGTATTGTAAACCACATTTGTCTGTCTTTGTCCGTCTCGTTTTAGCCATACCGTGTGGACCAAACAGCCACTATGAGCCGTGCAGCACTGCATGCCCTGCCTCCTGTGTTAATCCAAACGCTCCCTCCACTTGTAATCTGCCTTGTGTTGAAGGCTGCGTCTGTGACAGTGGATATCTTCTGCACAACGACAGATGTGTGTCCAGTATGCAGTGTGGATGCTGGCTTGATGGAAAGCATTACCCTGTTGGATCTGAGTTCTGGACCGATGACACTTGTTCAACGAAATGCACGTGCCCTTCCCGAGGTGGGAAGTTAACGTGTTCCGCAACCTCATGTCCAAAGGATTATTACTGCGGGATTTCCAATGGAGTGCCTGGCTGCTACCCGCATACCTATGGCATCTGCAGGGTTCATAATGACCCTCACTACAACACATTCGATAAAGCTACCCATCACTTCATGGGCACTTGCACCTATACATTAGCCAAGCTCTGCACTAATTCATCCTCGCTCCCATACTTCAACGTCGAAGCCAAGAATGAAAATCGGGGCCATCCTTCCATTTCCTATGTGCAGCAAGTTCACATAGATGTTTACAATCACAGAATATCCATAGTGAGAGGGAACATTAGTAGAGTCTTGGTAAGTGTTGTACCTTTCTTCAACAGCTGTATTTCAGCAAACCTCGAAAGAATGAAAACATTCACACACACACACACACACACACACACACACACACACACACACACACACACACACACACACACACTTATATATGCTTTCAATCATTTGTAAAATGAAAATGAAAACTTCCAAAAACTTGGCATGTCACATTTCCAAAGCTTGTATTTATTGTTTTTTTCTGGTGTAATGTATTTCACCATTTCTCTCCAGGTCGGTGGTGTTTGGAGGACTCTTCCTGTCACGCTACTTGCAGGGGCGATAACTGTGGGCAGGAGTGGGAGATATGTAGTTTTGGGGACCGATTTCAAGCTCACAGTTTCTTATGATACTGATCACACTGTAGAAGTGAAAGTGCCCAGCTCTTATTTCAATGGGACTTGTGGCATGTGTGGCAATTACAACAGTCTAAGAGGAGACGAGTACATGAAACCTGATGGGTCACAAGGAAAGGATAGTAATGAGCTTGGAAACAGTTGGCAGGTTGAAGATGGTGATTCCAGCTGTATGCCCAATCCTCCCCCAGACTTCTGTCTGCCAGAAGCAGAGGAACTCTATGGAAGTGACAGTTTCTGTGGTCTGATCACTAAAAAGGATGGACCTTTTGCCAACTGTCTCTCTGTTGTTAATCCGGAGAGCTTCTTTGAGAGCTGTGTTTTTGATATGTGTGCATTATCTGGAGCCCATCATTTGCTGTGTGATGCTTTACAAGCATATGCAGATGCCTGCCAGAGTGCTGGGGTGAACATTCCACCATGGAGAAATACCACCTTCTGTCGTAAGCAATTCCTTTTTACTTAACACCCACTATTCAAAACGTAACAGCTGTAACATAGTCGGAACCCTTTCCACAGTTAACCTTGTTTATTTGCATTTGTTTTAGAAATTCCATGCCCAGCGAACAGCCATTACAACGTCTGCTCAAGCGCCTGTCCTGCAACCTGCACAGATCAGGGTGCGCCAGAGAACTGCAGCAGACCCTGCGTGGAGGGATGCGAGTGCAACAGAGGGTTTGTACTCAGTGGAGGGAAATGTGTTTCTCTTGACGCCTGTGGCTGCTGGCATAATGGCCAGTACTACGAGGTAAAGAAACTAATTGCACTTTGAAACTTCCTATCAGATGTTCTTGATAGACTTCACACATAGACTTGCGCAAAAGCTAAGGCAATTTGTGTTCTGAGAGGAATACAACTAGCAAGAAGCAGCTTAGATACGGAAATGATCAGCTTTGTTATTTTCTGATTAGGTACTTTCTATATTTATACAATGAAAACTATTTTCCTCTCGTCTCAAAAATGTGCCTTTGCTTTTGCTTCAAAACAGGGCCCTACCGGTTTAGTAATTCCATTTTCCTGTATTTTGTTGACAGAAAGATGAAGTTCTCATGGAAGAAAACTGTGAAAGAAGGTGTCAATGCCTGGGAAATGCATGGGTTTGCACTCCAATGTCCTGTGGTCCTCAAGAAATCTGCAAAGTTCAAAATGGGCATTTGGGATGTTATCCAGAAAGCACTGCTACTTGCCACATCTACGGCGACCCACACTATAAAACCTTTGATGGGAAACTTTACCATTTCCAAGGCGCTTGTAACTATACAGTGACGGAGACCTGTGGAAATACATCCGTCAGCTTCACAGTTACGACTCGAAACGAGCACAGGGGTAATCCAACGTGGACGGCCATCAACTCTGTTGCTCTTCAACTTGAAGATGTGCATATAGCCGTGAGAAAGAACAATCTGGTTTATGTGAGTTACATTTCACTGAACGGCTTTGCTTCGCAATGCCTTTTCCTTCACGTAAACAGTTACAATCCACATCGAATCGTTCATTCATGTGTAAATCTTTCATTCTCAAGAAAGTATGCACTTTCTCTGCTTCACTTCTCTGCACAGTCATTTCAATTCATGTTTTGTAGGTGGATGAGGTCCTGAAGACCACTCTTCCTTGGAGTCCCAGACCAGGGATAAGTGTGTCTCAGAGTGGCTCTTATGTGGTGATTGACACCCACTTTGGCCTGCAGCTGAAGTTCAATGGAGACCATGAGCTTCTAGTCCACGTGAGGGAGAGGTACCAAGGGAAGCTGTGTGGACTGTGTGGCACTTACAGCAACAGCCAGAAAGATGACTTTATGAGACCAGATAAAGTTGTGGTTCAGGATTTCAATGAGTTTGGGCACAGCTGGAGGGTGTCTGATGACAAGTGGCCGTAAGTGTTCTTTACTTTATGTTCGTACTTTACCTTCCAGAAAAAGTTATTGTGTGTGATAGATATATTTGTCCAGTGTTAAAGGGAACTGGCCAGTGATCTGCTTCTGTTTTATTAAAAGATGTGCTTCTGATCCGCCTCCACCTCCACCACTGTGCCCCCCAGTCTTGGAACAAGAGGCTGAGCAGCACTGTGGGATCCTCCTGGCTAAAGACGGACCATTTCAAACTTGCCATTCGTACATCCCACCGGTGCAGTATTTTGAGAGTTGTGTCTATGACCAGTGTGCTACAACTGGAAGCTCTGAACAGCTCTGCAATGCACTGGAATCATATGCTGCAGCCTGTGAAAATGCAGG
>NC_054547.1:39842729-39915974 GCF_017654505.1 Polyodon spathula | reverse complement strand
ATAGAATATTGTTTACTGTATGTGTGCATATAGATTTATAACAATATTCTATATATATTGTACCATTTGAAATGCTCCAGGCTGGTGATACCTGGATCACTGCCCATTGTGCCCAGACATGCAGATGTGGAGAAGGAGCACAGATCCAGTGTGATCCCTACAGCTGTGAAGCAGGGTCAATCTGCACCCTAAACAACAAAGGACAGTTCAGATGCAAACCTACAGGTATGCAAGGCTTCTACAGACAGGCTTCAAGACACATTTCTTTAAGCACAGTCAATTGGTTGTTTGGTTAGCAAAGAGGACTAACAAATCTAATTTAACTATAAAACCTGACAGCTATGTTGCTTACCTGTTTCATTTTCCATTGCCCAGATATTTTTGTATGATTTTCCAATGAGAATGTTTTCTACAGTAGCATGCAATGTTGTGTACTTGCTCATGGGAGGATGGAAGGAATGACAAATGTTGTGTTTGCATGATATTCCAATATGAATGGTACTCAAGACAATATGCTGCAGTGTTAAATTGGATTGTGCTGAATTGCAGTCTTGATTTTGTCTTATTTGATTGGTGTTTTCAGGGTTTTCGAGGTGCTCTGTGAATGGGGATCCCCATTATTACACCTTCGATGGGCTTCTTCACCACTTCCAAGGCAATAAAACCTACACACTGGTCCGCACCTCAGATCTGCCCCAGAACCTGCCAGCATTCCACATAGCGGGCAGGAATGAACCCGTGAAGGAGAATAAAAAGCTTACTAACCTCTGGGAGCTCAGAGTGGAGGTGTACAACCACACAGTGCGGCTGCAACAGAAAAGGACAGTTTTGGTACGCTGGTGTCTCTACAAGCATATGGCATGTTAGCTATAATAAAGCAGCATCTGCTCTTTTTAACAATTGCATAACCATAAAAGTAATTGTAGCTAACAAAATAATTCCATAAACCTTCCCCATTTTGCACTTCCATTGGCTACATAGGTCTTAAATTGATTATTGACAGGAAAGAAGCTCTAGAGGAAATGACCCAGGAAGTGCAGGTAGTCTAAAAGTACTGCTTGCAAACAGAGATTTCTTTAACTTAGAGCAGCAGCAGATATTACATTTTAAAATGAATATATATGTTTGCTAAAAAAGTGTTTCTTTCAAAACTGCACATTTGAGCCCAATATAATGAACAGATGAGCATGGCAGAGAATATTTAGTCGGGTACAATTACTTAACATAAGCTTGGCAGGCAGGGCACATCCTACCCTCACAGGTGCTGCAGTATCTAAGGGATTTCCACACAACGTCCGCACGCATGGCAATCTGTTCATCTTTCTTCCCTCCAGTTGGACGGTGAGAGAGTGTTCCCTCCAGCCTTCCCTCACGATGGACTCCGAGTCACTCTCAGATCCTCCAGGTTATTCCTGGAGACAGACTTTGGCTTGTCGGTGGCCTTTGATGGAGCAGAGAATGCAGGTAACTTGCTGCCCCTGTGCGGTTTTTCAAGCATCACGTCAAACACAGCGTTGCGCTTGTATTGGCGGAAAAGTCCAGTTTAAGCTGTCTGCAAATTGAATGGAGACGTCTTAATTAAGCTGGTCTTTAATTTCACTGGAATTGATTCTGTGTTTTCTCTTTTCTTTCCTTTATTAGATATAACCCTTCCCAACACGTACAAGAAAAGAGTAGGGGGCCTGTGTGGAGATTTTGATGGAAAGTACAAAAACGATTTTAGGAAGCCAGATGGCACCCGAGTTACAGATGTGAATGAGTTTGGAGAAAGTTGGAACGATCAGAAGAGTGCTTTGATCATCAGGTACGAAGAACACAGCTTTGAAATTCTACTCCTTTGAATAACCATTATCGCTTTTGTATAATCTTAGTGTCATTTCTTTCCCTGGTACTACAATATGTGTTTGACTACATGGGCCACATTTATCAAGATAAAAGTAAAACTGGTAATCTTACACAACAAGCAACAAACAACTTGGAAGGTTCATGTAAGGCTTTAAAATCATGCAGATTTTTTTTTTAGTAATGTGACATTTCCAGTTTTATTGTTCTTTAACAAAAAATTGCATTTTGGTGCCAAAACCATGGCCTGTATTTTCCATTACAGGCAACTTGCTGGTAACTTGCAAACTCCATAGTAGAAACTCTGGCCCATAGCGTCTGTCTAACAGTAATTTGATTCTCCATTACTGGTTCACAGCAGGCCAAGGGCAGCTCCAGAGGAACATGCTGATGATCCTGAGCTGAATACTGGCAGCATCACTGAGTGCGCAATGCAGATAAGTGTGATCACCAGCTCCCTCTACTGTGGAGCAATCTCCGACCCCCTGGGTCCGTTCCAGCCCTGTCACCACGCAATTCCACCTGAAGTGTACCAAACGTGAGTACATCAAGTAGACAGGGAGTGAGATAATACAGCATCAATAACTTGAATGGGATTTTAAACCATTTCAAAGACTGCAGTGCGGTCTAGATTGCTCTAGGCAGTCTCAGTGTCCTTCTCTTCTGCATGACACTGTTCAGCAATGCACACTAAAAATGAAGAATTATCAATGTATTGCAAAATACCAGTAAGTAGGGCATGGGATGTCAGTCAGATTCCTTTCATGTAAAAATGAATAATGCTCTGAAGATTTCAGGGTTAGGATTTTATGGAACGATGTGCCAAAGTATCAGTACTTTATTAAGCATATGCCAGTTTCCAATTGAATTGTGTTGTGTCTCTTTTAGGAACTGTGTCTTTGACCAGTGCTCTTTATTCAATGACACTGGAATGCTGTGTTCCAGTCTGGAGCAATATGCACTGGCCTGTCAGGAAAGAGGGATTGCCTTAGGAAACTGGAGAGAAAGAACCCCTTGTGGTAATAACTAAAAACTACCATTTATAAATACAGTATGCTTAAGATATGTTATAGTTTCACCCCACAATTGCAGGGCTAGTCTGCCCAATGAAACCCTGCACAGAAGAGAACAGCTTTGTCCCTTTCAGCTTGAAGAGTCATGTTTATCTTCCACAGAGAGGAGGTGCCCAGTGAACAGTCAGTACAGAGCCTGTGCCACTGCCTGCCCTGCCTCTTGCGGGGACCTGGCTGCCCCTTGGGACTGTGAAGCCCCGTGTCTGGAGGGCTGCGAGTGTCTGCCTGGCTTTGTGCTCAGTGGCCTGGACTGTGTGCCCTACAAGGAGTGTGGCTGTCTCTACCAGAACATGTACTACAAGGTAAGCACTGCGCTATATTCTATTGTAATGTCTAGCTTCTGCAGATGAACCAGACTTCGTTAAGGAGCAGATAAAGTGGCTGCTGCTCTCTGCAGACACACCTATCTGCCACTCTAAGTGCAGCAGTGCATGACTTCATTTGAATCACTTTATGCAGCAATGCTGCTGGAGTTTGTTTCACAGTGCACTGTGAACAATCCCTTTGTGTTTCCATGCAGGCTGGTGAGAGTTTCATCACAGTGGATTGCACTCAGAACTGCACCTGCACTCACACTTCAGTTCACTGTGTCCCAATGCAGTGTGCCACCAATCAGATCTGCACCACCGCCAGCTTCGTTCGAGGATGTTACAGTGGTAAGAAAGGCTCACAGTCGGGGGCATGTTCTTGGTTGGCTGCTTGTTTTTAACATTGGAACACAGAATGCCACGTAAAAAAAAGGGCAGAGCTCAATCCTTTTTTAATTTAGAAAGAAAAGTAGCAGGGACTTATTTTTGTAGTGAAACAAGATAATAAACAGCTGAGTGTTTGTAGTAATGAACAAGTCTTATAATCTTAGAAACCTGTAGACCTGTAAATGCATGACTTGTTTGCAACCCTTTTCTCAGTTTGCTGTAACCTTTCCCTTGTAGGGCTGCAGGGGAATGATCTGTTGTGAAGGGGAGGAGTGTTTTTACTGACCACAATGAGTACTGGAAAACCATCACACAGGCTCCAAACTGCCAGGGAACCCAGACAAACACACAAGCTACTAACCCTGCATTTCATGAGAACACAAACAAATAATCTTATAATAATAATAATAATAATAATAATAATAATAAAATCAGGAATGTGTGGAGTGATTTTTCTTTTTTAAAACTTATTAGCATTCTGTTAAAATGAAAGCTGTTTTGTAGGTTCATAGTAGTGGAGCACTTGTAATTGCATTTAATAAACTCTTTCTTTCTTAATATCTCTGAGTCTTTTCTTTATTAGCATGATTGGTGTTATTATATGATTATTGCAGGACTGAACAGTAGCCCAAACAAGTTTCTCACTGTACATATAGGATCGTTTCTCACTGTACATGTGGGATAGAGATACTCACCCTCAAACACAACCACTTCCATCTTAATCTGAATATAGAAAAACAAGAGCAATCTTACACAATCCTGTCTAAACCAGTCATCCAGCCATAAAATCAGCAACACAAATAGAACAGAATGTGAACACTATGACTGTGACTGTTTATAGTAGTGGAGCACTTGTAATTGCATTTAATAAACTCTTTCTTTCTTAATATCTCTGAGTCTTTTCTTTATTAGCATGATTGGTGTTATTATATGATTATTGCAGGACTGAACAGTAGCCCAAACAAGTTTCTCACTGTACATATAGGATCGTTTCTCACTGTACATGTGGGATAGAGATACACAATCACCCTCAAACACAACCACTTCCATCTTAATCTGAATATAGAAAAACAAGAGCAATCTTCCACTACACAATCCTGTCTAAACCAGGGTCATCCAGCCATAAAATCAGCAACACAGTGAATAGAATACTGAACATGAACACAGGAACTGCCTCAGTGAGGTGTGACTGCACATGAAACACAGGAACTGCCTCAGTGAGATGAATACTGCACATGAAACACAGGAACTGCCTCAGTGAGATGAATACTGCACATGAAACACAGGAACTGCCTCAGTGAGGTGAATACTGCACATGAAACACAGGAACTGTCTCAGTGAGATGAATACTGCACATGAAACACAGGAACTGCCTCAGTCAGTGAGGTGAATACTGCACATGAAACACAGGAACTGTCTCAGTGAAACACAGGAACTGAATGAATACTGCACATGAAACACAGGAACTGTCTCAGTGAGGTGAATACTGCACATGAAACACAGGAACTGTCTCAGTGAGATGAATACTGCACATGAAACACAGGAACTGTCTCAGTGAGATGAATACTGCACATGAAACACAGGAACTGTCTCAGTGAGATGAATACTGCACATGAAACACAGGAACTGTCTCAGTGAGATGAATACTGCACATGAAACACAGGAACTGTCTCAGTGAGATGAATACTGCACATGAAACACAGGAACTGCTGCACATGAAACACAGGAACTGTCTCAGTGAGATGAATACTGCACATGAAACACAGGAACTGTCTCAGTGAGATGAATACTGCACATGAAACACAGGAACTGTCTCAGTGAGGTGAATACTGCACATGAAACACAGGAACTGTCTCAGTGAGATGAATACTGCACATGAAACACAGGAACTGTCTCAGTGAGATGAATACTGCACATGAAACACAGGAACTGCCTCAGTGAGATGAATACTGCACATGAAACACAGGAACTGTCTCAGTGAGATGAATACTGCACATGAAACACAGGAACTGTCTCAGTGAGATGAATACTGCACATGAAACACAGGAACTGTCTCAGTGAGGTGAATACTGCACATGAAACACAGGAACTGCCTCAGTGAGATGAATACTGCACATGAAACACAGGAACTGTCTCAGTGAGATGAATACTGCACATGAAACACAGGAACTGCCTCAGTGAGATGAATACTGCACATGAAACACAGGAACTGTCTCAGTGAGGTGAATACTGCACATGAAACACAGGAACTGTCTCAGTGAGATGAATACTGCACATGAAACACAGGAACTGCCTCAGTGAGGTGAATACTGCACATGAAACACAGGAACTGTCTCAGTGAGGTGAATACTGCACATGAAACACAGGAACTGCCTCAGTGAGGTGAATGCTGCACATGAAACACAGGAACTGTCTCAGTGAGATGAATACTGCACATGAAACACAGGAACTGCCTCAGTGAGATGAATACTGCACATGAAACACAGGAACTGTCTCAGTGAGGTGAATACTGCACATGAAACACAGGAACTGTCTCAGTGAGATGAATACTGCACATGAAACACAGGAACTGTCTCAGTGAGATGAATACTGCACATGAAACACAGGAACTGTCTCAGTGAGATGAATACTGCACATGAAACACAGGAACTGTCTCAGTGAGATGAATACTGCACATGAAACACAGGAACTGTCTCAGTGAGATGAATGACATGAAACACAGGAACTGCCTCAGTGAGGTGAATACTGCACATGAAACACAGGAACTGTCTCAGTGAGATGAATACTGCACATGAAACACAGGAACTGTCTCAGTGAGATGAATACTGCACATGAAACACAGGAACTGTCTCAGTGAGATGAATACTGCACATGAAACACAGGAACTGTCTCAGTGAGATGAATACTGCACATGAAACACAGGAACTGTCTCAGTGAGAATGAATGAAACTGCACATGAAACACAGGAACTGTCTCAGTGAGGTGAATACTGCACATGAAACACAGGAACTGTCTCAGTGAGATGAATACTGCACATGAAACACAGGAACTGTCTCAGTGAGATGAATACTGCACATGAAACACAGGAACTGTCTCAGTGAGATGAATACTGCACATGAAACACAGGAACTGCCTCAGTGAGGTGAATACTGCACATGAAACACAGGAACTGCCTCAGTGAGATGAATACTGCACATGAAACACAGGAACTGCCTCAGTGAGATGAATACTGCACATGAAACACAGGAACTGTCTCAGTGAGGTGAATACTGCACATGAAACACAGGAACTGTCTCAGTGAGATGAATACTGCACATGAAACACAGGAACTGTCTCAGTGAGATGAATACTGCACATGAAACACAGGAACTGCCTCAGTGAGGGGAATACTGCACATGAAACACAGGAACTGTCTCAGTGAGGTGAATACTGCACATGAAACACAGGAACTGTCTCAGTGAGGTGAATACTGCACATGAAACACAGGAACTGTCTCAGTGAGATGAATACTGCACATGAAACACAGGAACTGTCTCAGTGAGATGAATACTGCACATGAAACACAGGAACTGTCTCAGTGAGGTGAATACTGCACATGAAACACAGGAACTGTCTCAGTGAGGTGAATACTGCACATGAAACACAGGAACTGTCTCAGTGAGGTGAATACTGCACATGAAACACAGGAACTGTCTCAGTGAGATGAATACTGCACATGAAACACAGGAACTGTCTCAGTGAGGTGAATACTGCACATGAAACACAGGAACTGTCTCAGTGAGGTGAATACTGCACATGAAACACAGGAACTGTCTCAGTGAGATGAATACTGCACATGAAACACAGGAACTGCCTCAGTGAGATGAATACTGCACATGAAACACAGGAACTGTCTCAGTGAGGTGAATACTGCACATGAAACACAGGAACTGTCTCAGTGAGGTGAATACTGCACATGAAACACAGGAACTGCCTCAGTGAGGTGAATGCTGCACATGAAACACAGGAACTGTCTCAGTGAGATGAATACTGCACATGAAACACAGGAACTGTCTCAGTGAGGTGAATACTGCACATGAAACACAGGAACTGTCTCAGTGAGATGAATACTGCACATGAAACACAGGAACTGCCTCAGTGAGGTGAATACTGCACATGAAACACAGGAACTGTCTCAGTGAGGTGAATACTGCACATGAAACACAGGAACTGTCTCAGTGAGATGAATACTGCACATGAAACACAGGAACTGTCTCAGTGAGATGAATACTGCACATGAAACACAGGAACTGTCTCAGTGAGATGAATACTGCACATGAAACACAGGAACTGTCTCAGTGAGATGAATACACATGAAACACAGGAACTGTCTCAGTGAGATGAATACTGCACATGAAACACAGGAACTGTCTCAGTGAGATGAATACTGCACATGAAACACAGGAACTGTCTCAGTGAGATGAATACTGCACATGAAACACAGGAACTGTCTCAGTGAGATGAATACTGCACATGAAACACAGGAACTGTCTCAGTGAGATGAATACTGCACATGAAACACAGGAACTGTCTCAGTGAGATGAATACTGCACATGAAACACAGGAACTGAGTGAGACTGCACATGAAACACAGGAACTGTCTCAGTGAGATGAATACTGCACATGAAACACAGGAACTGTCTCAGTGAGGTGAATACTGCACATGAAACACAGGAACTGTCTCAGTGAGGTGAATACTGCACATGAAACACAGGAACTGTCTCAGTGAGGTGAATACTGCACATGAAACACAGGAACTGCCTCAGTGAGATGAATACTGCACATGAAACACAGGAACTGCCTCAGTGAGGTGAATACTGCACATGAAACACAGGAACTGTCTCAGTGAGATGAATACTGCACATGAAACACAGGAACTGCCTCAGTGAGGTGAATACTGCACATGAAACACAGGAACTGTCTCAGTGAGGTGAATACTGCACATGAAACACAGGAACTGTCTCAGTGAGATGAATACTGCACATGAAACACAGGAACTGTCTCAGTGAGGTGAATACTGCACATGAAACACAGGAACTGCCTCAGTGAGGTGAATACTGCACATGAAACACAGGAACTGTCTCAGTGAGATGAATACTGCACATGAAACACAGGAACTGTCTCAGTGAGATGAATACTGCACATGAAACACAGGAACTGAAGGTGAATACTGCACATGAAACACAGGAACTGTCTCAGTGAGGTGAATACTGCACATGAAACACAGGAACTGTCTCAGTGAGATGAATACTGCACATGAAACACAGGAACTGTCTCAGTGAGATGAATACTGCACATGAAACACAGGAACTGTCTCAGTGAGGTGAATACTGCACATGAAACACAGGAACTGTCTCAGTGAGGTGAATACTGCACATGACACAGGAACTGCACTGCACATGAAACACAGGAACTGTCTCAGTGAGGTGAATACTGCACATGAAACACAGGAACTGTCTCAGTGAGGTGAATACTGCACATGAAACACAGGAACTGTCTCAGTGAGGTGAATACTGCACATGAAACACAGGAACTGTGAGATGAATACTCAGTGAGTGAGATGAATACTGCACATGAAACACAGGAACTGTCTCAGTGAGGTGAATACTGCACATGAAACACAGGAACTGCCTCAGTGAGGGGAATACTGCACATGAAACACAGGAACTGTCTCAGTGAGGTGAATACTGCACATGAAACACAGGAACTGCCTCAGTGAGGGGAATACTGCACATGAAACACAGGAACTGTCTCAGTGAGATGAATACTGCACATGAAACACAGGAACTGAGTGAGATGAATACTGCACATGAAACACAGGAACTGTCTCAGTGAGGTGAATACTGCACATGAAACACAGGAACTGTCTCAGTGAGATGAATACTGCACATGAAACACAGGAACTGCCTCAGTGAGATGAATACTGCACATGAAACACAGGAACTGTCTCAGTGAGATGAATACTGCACATGAAACACAGGAACTGCCTCAGTGAGATGAATACTGCACATGAAACACAGGAACTGCCTCAGTGAGATGAATACTGCACATGAAACACAGGAACTGCCTCAGTGAGGGGAATACTGCACATGAAACACAGGAACTGTCTCAGTGAGATGAATACTGCACATGAAACACAGGAACTGCCTCAGTGAGGTGAATACTGCACATGAAACACAGGAACTGCCTCAGTGAGGGGAATACTCAGTGAGGTGAATACTGCACATGAAACACAGGAACTGTCTCAGTGAGATGAATACTGCACATGAAACACAGGAACTGCCTCAGTGAGGTGAATACTGCACATGAAACACAGGAACTGTCTCAGTGAGGTGAATACTGCACACAGAAACTGAAACACAGAAACTGCCTCAGTGAGATGAATACTGCACATGAAACACAGGAACTGTCTCAGTGAGGTGAATACTGCACATGAAACACAGGAACTGTCTCAGTGAGATGAATACTGCACATGAAACACAGGAACTGTCTCAGTGAGATGAATACTGCACATGAAACACAGGAACTGTCTCAGTGAGATGAATACTGCACATGAAACACAGGAACTGCCTCAGTGAGGTGAATACTGCACATGAAACACAGGAACTGTCTCAGTGGGATGAATACTGCACATGAAACACAGGAACTGAAAGGTGAATACTGCCCAAGAAACACAGGAACTGTCTCAGTGGGATGAATCTGCACATGAAACACA
Organism: Polyodon spathula; assembly: GCF_017654505.1. Lineage (NCBI taxonomy): Eukaryota > Metazoa > Chordata > Actinopteri > Acipenseriformes > Polyodontidae > Polyodon > Polyodon spathula. Next base: position 39,905,610 of record NC_054547.1, on the reverse strand, counting down.
GGAACTGTCTCAGTGAGATGAATACAGTACATTCTCTGTTTAGGCATTTCATTCCAATTACTGTGGTATTACTGTTGTCTACAGTTGATAAAAGTTTCTTTGATTCAACTGTGCTTCAAATTCCTCAGAGCTCTTAGAAAACATCAAAGATAAAAGCCTGTTGGCATTGTAAGAATGCCTGAAGCCGCAACAGATCGTCAGACAGCTTTCCTGTGTGATCTCAAAGAACCAGACGGGAATGAAGACGTGAAAGAGAAGTCAAGTCCAGCACATTTCAGACAGTGTGTCTTTCTTCAGCTGGATGCAGTGTCTTGTGAATAGTGTTGTTGATAATTACACAGCCTGTTCTTTAACAGAGCGTGTGCTTAACATTTCCTCATTGTTTAGGTGTTATCCATTACAAAGGTTTACCCATTCTGACAGTCCCAGAAGAAAAGCAGGAACAGAAACTCATGGTTGGGTTATTAAATACAGTAATGACATAGCCTGGCTTTAAAAAGAGCCAGAGGCATATTGCTTTGCAAAGAACAAGCAGGGACAAGAAAAACACTTTCACAGCAATCACGAAGGTACAGGCCTTCCACAGAAAACGTATTAGAGCCAAATAGCATACACTGTGTGGCAGAAGGGCAAGCCGGAAGAATTTACAATACTATCTGGGGAGAGGTGAGGGACTGTGTTACTTTACAATACTCGCTGGGGAGAGGTGAGGGACTGTGTTACTTTACAATACTCGCTGGGGAGAGGTGAGGGACTGTGTTACTTTACAATACTCGCTGGGGAGAGGTGAGGGGCTGTGTTACTTTACAATACTCGCTGGGGAGAGGTGAGGGACTGTGTTACTTTACAATACTCGCTGGGGAGAGGTGAGGGGCTGTGTTACTTTACAATACTCACTGGGGAGAGGTGAGGGGCTGTGTTACTTTACAATACTCGCTGGGGAGAGGTGAGGGACTGTGTTACTTTACAATACTCGCTGGGGAGAGGTGAGGGGCTGTGTTACTTTACAATACTCGCTGGGGAGAGGTGAGGGGCTGTGTTACTTTACAATACTCGCTGGGGAGAGGTGAGGGGCTGTGTTACTTTACAATACTCGCTGGGGAGAGGTGAGGGGCTGTGTTACTTTACAATACTCGCTGGGGAGAGGTGAGGGGCTGTGTTACTTTACAATACTCGCTGGGGAGAGGTGAGGGGCTGTGTTACTTTACAATACTCGCTGGGGAGAGGTGAGGGGCTGTGTTACTTTACAATACTCGCTGGGGAGAGGTGAGGGGCTGTGTTACTTTACAATACTCGTTGGGGAGAGGTGAGGGACTGTGTTACTTTACAATACTCGCTGGGGAGAGGTGAGGGACTGTGTTACTTTACAATACTCGCTGGGGAGAGGTGAGGGGCTGTGTTACTTTACAATACTCGCTGGGGAGAGGTGAGGGACTGTGTTACTTTACAATACTCGCTGGGGAGAGGTGAGGGACTGTGTTACTTTACAATACTCGCTGGGGAGAGGTGAGGGACTGTGTTACTTTACAATACTCGCTGGGGAGAGGTGAGGGACTGTGTTACTTTACAATACTCGCTGGGGAGAGGTGAGGGACTGTGTTACTTTACAATACTCGCTGGGGAGAGGTGAGGGACTGTGTTACTTTACAATACTCGCTGGGGAGAGGTGAGGGACTGTGTTACTTTACAATACTCGCTGGGGAGAGATGAGGGACTGTGTTACTTTACAATACTCGCTGGGGAGAGGTGAGGGACTGTGTTACTTTATAATACTCGCTGGGGAGAGGTGAGGGACTGTGTTACTTTACAATACTCGCTGGGGAGAAGTGAGGGACTGTGTGACTTCCACTGACAGTGCTAAACATAGGGATAGGGATGTTAGTGATCAGAAAAAGTTCTTTATTTTTTCTAAAGCAAAGTAGGTAGGACTAAGAAACCAAACAAAATAAGCAGACAGTAAACTGTTTATGTACTGCAAAGTGTACCTTTAACAAAGTTTAAATACATTTTATAAGTTCCTGGAAATGTTTGAAGCCTATAGATTTCAGTTTCAGGGTAAGTATACTGCATGTCGGTAAAGCATTACAAGAAGCCAGGTTGAAAGGTTAGTTGTTAACCTGCCTCTGCGATCTGTGTGTGTTATTTGCTTGTTGTGCTTGTGACATAAGCTGTGGGTGGGAGAACTATCATCTGGGCCAGCCTTGAGGTGCGATCAAGGGCTGAATGAAACAGCAGACTAGCAGAGGTTCACTGAACTTCGCTTTCATGTGGAGTAGATCTTCCCAAGCTTGTATCATGTGTTGTGCTTTGCCATGATTCCCCATGGTTTTTACAATACTACACCATTCCCATCTGGGATTGACCAGGCTTGCATGTACTATACTGTGCTTTTGCTATAGTTTACTACACATTTACCATGGTATACCACAGTTAAAGGGCTAACGAATTGCCCTATTTTATGCACTAAGCAAGGCCAATTTAAAGGCTGCATGTAAACAAAATCAATCAGTGAATGAAAAGAGGTAGAGAGTTCCGTAGTGCATGGAAACAAGAGGCTTCCTTGTTCTTTGTTTTTGTCAAAGCAAACTGACACCTTTAATAATAGGAGTGGCTATACAGATTCCTGTGAGGAAAGATTAAAACAAGAGGTTTCAAATCTTTTCTAAGATTGCAACCACGTGAAACTGGAAGAGAATACAGCTCCCATCTCCTGCTGTCACGATGTGGATAATTTTCCTGTGGCTTCTTACCCAACACACGGATAGTCAGACCACAGCAGGTAAGCAGCCTTATATCAGTAAACACATTGCAGTGTGGTTGTTTCACCCTATTAACTAAAGCGTTAAGTCTCATGATCTGTGTTTATGCATTTATTAATATTATTTGTGAAGGCAGGAAACACAGCTGCTGGTTTGCAGGTAGCCATTCTGGTTCAAGAGTGGTCTAAAATATTGTTGGACCAGGGCTTCAATTAGAGTCTCTTTCTATAGTTTATTGAAAGGGGGTTATACAGTGGGGCCTCTATTCTATATAGAACTGTATCACAAAAGAAACATTCCTGTTTCATGATTCTTGTGTTGCTAAGATCTAGTATTGATTTATATATGCATATAGAGTTATTCTTAAAAATGTAATTTGAGCATAGTTCATACAAAACCTGATTAATAGATCACAAGACTTCAAACTACTATGATCTAGTAAAAATTTCACAACCTGCTAATGCAAATCTCACAAGTTATTTTCACTTCTACGAATACTTTGTAGCGTTCGTGGGCGTCTGTCCTCACAGATTCCCAGAACCATATTACTTTCTATGTCTTGTAGTGAGTGACTGTCAACATGCACAGCTTTGCTGTTGTAGTAAAGAGGATACATGGGTTAAAGCAGTGAAAGAGTGCAATGTATTAAGTAATCTAGTTCCACTTCTGGTTTTTAATGCCATAGCAGTATGTTTGCAAATAAATGAAGCAGAGAGATATTTGTTTTTCAGTAACTATTTCTAACTTTTTTTTTTTAAGAGAGAACCTAAATATTTCTTTATAATTTTTCATACACTGTGAAATAGGTTAGATTGTACTGAATTTGAACTTTACTTTTTCTGCGCAGGACAGTGTTCTGTGTTCCCTACACTATGCTGTGCTGGATGGAATAACGCCTGTCAGAGGGGAGGCTGCTATTGTGATCAGCAGTGTCTTCAAAGCAAGGACTGCTGCAGTGATTATATCAGCACATGTGTAGGTGAGGGGAGCTGGCTTCAGGGTTTAAGAAGCACAGCGTGGCTTGTAGTTTCACGTGCTCCAGGAAGACAGTCCTGCAAAAACTAATTTAAAAAATTGGTACAGTTTTGGGCCACCATTTTGGGGAAGATAAATTATTTATATATTATTACAAAGTAGAATCAGCCACATTAAAATGGATATTTAAAAAAAACATGATATCTCAGTAAAGTTAGAAAAAATGACGAAGTTAAAAATACAATTGGGACTAACTAATCCATTCGTAATATATGTTCATGTTGATCTAGCTGTCTTTATGTCTATCAACAGTATGGTACCTGGCCTTTTTGAAGCATTCTGTGATTCAAATGTATTCTGGGTAAATAAATGTTTCTATATGTTTTCTAATGCAGGAACACAGACAGTAAGAACATCTGTATCAACAACTATACCTCCCATAAAGCCATCTACACAAACAACAGCAGTGCTCACAAGTGACACATCAGCACTACCAGGTGGAACAATACCATCTGCCAGCCTGTCATCTTCCACCTCCAGCACAACCAGCAATACAATGACTACAAGCACAACCAATAATATGCTGTCTACCCTTAAGTCCACAAATACCACCATGATGAGCTCAACTATGAGTACACTGCCTACTCTCCACTCTACACATACAACCCTGAGTCCAACTATGAATACAACAACTCTCACTACATCTGTGCCAGTCACCACTATGAATATAGTACCTACCCTCAAACCTACAGACACAGCCACTCTGAATACATCTACTCCTGTGACCACAACAGAAACACTGCCCACTCTCCACTCTACAGACACAACCACTCTGACTACATCTACTCCTGTGACCACTGTGGAAACACTGTCCAATCTCCACTCTACAGACACAACCACTCCGACTACATCTACTCCTGTGACCACTATGGAAACACTGCCCACTATGGACTCTACATACACCACTATTCTAACTACATCTATACCTGTGACCACTGTGGAAACATTGTCCACTCTCCACTCTACAGACACAACCACTCTGACTACATTTATCCCTGTGACCACTGTGGAAACATTGCCCACTCTCCACTCTACAGACACAACCACTCTGACTACATCTATCCCTGTGACCACTGTGGAAACACTGCCCACTCTCCACTCTACAGACACAACCACTCTGACTACATCTATCCCTGTGACCACTGTGGAAACACTGCCCACTCTCAACTCTACAGACACAACCACTCTGACTACATCTACCCCTGTGACCACTGTGGAAACATTGCCCACTCTCCACTCTACAGACACAAAAACTCTGACTACATCTACTCCTGTGACCACTGTGGAAACACTGCCCACTCTCCACTCTACAGACACAACCACTGTGGCTACATCTACTCCTGTGACCACTATGGAAACACTGCCCACTACTAACTCTACAGACACCACTATTCTGACTGCATCTACTCCTGTGACCACTATGGAAACAATGCCCACTCTCGACTCTACAGACACAACTACTCTGACTACATCTACTCCTGTGACCACTATGGAAACACTGCCCACTCTCCACTCTACAGACACAAAAACTCTGACTACATCTACTCCTGTGACCACTGTGGAAACACTGCCCACTCTCCACTCTACAGACACAACCACTGTGGCTACATCTACTCCTGTGACCACTATGGAAACACTGCCCACTCTTGACTCTACAGACACAACCACTCTGACTACATCTACTCCTGTGACCACTATGGAAACAATGCCCACTCTCCACTCTACAGACACAACCACTCTGACTACATCTACTCCTGTGACCACTATGGAAACACTGCCCACTCTCCACTCTACAGACACAACCACTCTGACTACATCTATCCCTGTGACCACTATGGAAACAATGCCCACTCTCCACTCTACAGACACAACCACTCTGACTACATCTACTCCTGTGACCACTATGGAAACACTGCCCACTATTGACTCTACAGACACCACTATTCTGACTACATCTATCCCTGTGACCACTGTGGAAACAATGCCCACTCTCCACTCTACAGACACAACCACTCTGACTACATCTACCCCTGTGACCACTATGGAAACACTGCCCACTCTCCACTCTACAGACACAACCACTCTGACTACATCTATCCCTGTGACCACTATGGAAATACTGCCCACTCTCCACTCTACAGACACAACCGCTCTGACTACATCTATCCCTGTGACCACTATGGAAACACAGCCCACTACCGACTCTACAGACACCACTATTCTGACTACATCTATCCCTGTGACCACTGTGGAAACAATGCCCACTCTCCACTCTACAGACACAACCACTCTGACTATATCTACTCCTGTGATCACTGTGGAAACACTGCCCACTCTCCACTCTACAGACACAACCACTCTGACTACATCTACTCCTGTGACCACTATGGAAACACTGCCCACTCTCCACTCTACAGACACAACCACTCTGACTACATCTACTCCTGTGACCACTATGGAAACACTGCCCACTCTCCACTCTACAGACACAACCACTCTGACTACATCTACTCCTGTGACCACTATGGAAACACTGCCCACTCTCCACTCTACAGACACAACCACTCTGACTACATCTACTCCTGTGACCACTATGGAAACACTGCCCACTCTCCACTCTACAGACACAACCACTCTGACTACATCTACTCCTGTGACCACTATGGAAACACTGCCCACTCTCCACTCTACAGACACAACCACTCTGACTACATCTATCCCTGTGACCACTATGGAAACACTGCCCACTCTCCACTCTACAGACACAACCACTCTGACTACATCTACTCCTGTGACCACTATGGCAACACTGCCCACTATTGACTCTACAGACACAACTACTCTGACTACATCTACTCCTGTGACCACTATAGGAACAATGCCCACTCTCCACTCTAAAGACACAACCACTCTGACTAAATCTACTCCTGTGACCACTATGGAAACACTGCCCACTCTCCACTCTACAGACACAACCACTCTGACTACATCTACTCCTGTGACCACTATGGAAACACTGCCCACTCTCCACTCTACAGACACAACCACTCTGACTACATCTATCCCTGTGACCACTATGGAAACACTGCCCACTCTCCACTCTACAGACACAACCACTCTGACTACATCTACTCCTGTGACCACTATGGAAACACTGCCCACTCTCCACTCTACAGACACAACCACTCTGACTACATCTACTCCTGTGACCACTATGGAAACACTGCCCACTCTCCACTCTACAGACACAACCACTCTGACTACATCTACTCCTGTGACCACTATGGAAACACTGCCCACTCTCCACTCTACAGACACAACCACTCTGACTACATCTATCCCTGTGACCACTATGGAAACACTGCCCACTCTCCACTCTACAGACACAACCACTCTGACTACATCTACTCCTGTGATCACTATGGCAACACTGCCCACTATTGACTCTACAGACACCACTATTCTGACTACATCTATCCCTGTGACCACTATAGGAACAATGCCCACTCTCCACTCTAAAGACACAACCACTCTGACTAAATCTACTCCTGTGACCACTATGGAAACACTGCCCACTCTCGACTCTACAGACACAACCACTCTGACTACATCTACTCCTGTGACCACTATGGAAACAATGCCCACTCTCCACTCTACAGACACAACCACTCTGACTACATCTACTCCTGTGACCACTATGGAAACAATGCCCACACTCCACTCTACAGACACAACCACTCTGACTAAATCTACTCCTGTGACCACTATGGAAACAATGCCCACTCTCCACTCTACAGACACAACCACTCTGACTACATCTACTCCTGTGACCACTATGGAAACACTGCCCACTCTCCACTCTACAGACACAACCACTCTGACTACATCTACTCCTGTGACCACTATGGAAACACTGCCCACTCTCCACTCTACAGACACAACCACTCTGACTACATCTACTCCTGTGACCACTATGGAAACACTGCCCACTCTCCACTCTACAGACACAACCACTCTGACTACATCTACTCCTGTGACCACTATGGAAACACTGCCCACTCTCCACTCTACAGACACAACCACTCTGACTACATCTACTCCTGTGACCACTATGGAAACACTGCCCACTCTCCACTCTACAGACACAACCACTCTGACTACATCTACTCCTGTGACCACTATGGAAACACTGCCCACTCTCCACTCTACAGACACAACCACTCTGACTACATCTACTCCTGTGACCACTATGGAAACACTGCCCACTCTCCACTCTACAGACACAACCACTCTGACTACATCTACTCCTGTGACCACTATGGAAACACTGCCCACTCTCCACTCTACAGACACAACCACTCTGACTACATCTACTCCTGTGACCACTATGGAAACACTGCCCACTCTCCACTCTACAGACACAACCACTCTGACTACATCTACTCCTGTGACCACTATGGAAACACTGCCCACTCTCCACTCTACAGACACAACCACTCTGACTACATCTACTCCTGTGACCACTATGGAAACACTGCCCACTCTCCACTCTACAGACACAACCACTCTGACTACATCTACTCCTGTGACCACTATGGAAACACTGCCCACTCTCCACTCTACAGACACAACCACTCTGACTACATCTACCCCTGTGACCACTATAGAAACACTGCCCACTCTCCACTCTACAGACACAACCACTCTGACTACATCTACTCCTGTGACCACTATGGAAACACTGCCCACTCTCCACTCTACAGACACAACCACTCTGACTACATCTACTCCTGTGACCACTATGGAAACACTGCCCACTCTCCACTCTACAGACACAACCACTCTGACTACATCTACTCCTGTGACCACTATGGAAACACTGCCCACTCTCCACTCTACAGACACAACCACTCTGACTACATCTACTCCTGTGACCACTATGGAAACACTGCCCACTCTCCACTCTACAGACACAACCACTCTGACTACATCTACTCCTGTGACCACTATGGAAACACTGCCCACTATTGACTCTACAGACACAACCACTCTGACTACATCTACTCCTGTGACCACTATGGAAACAATGCCCACTCTCCACTCTACAGACACAACCACTCTGACTACATCTACTCCTGTGACCACTATGGAAACACTGCCCACTCTCCACTCTACAGACACAACCACTCTGACTACATCTACTCCTGTGACCACTATGGAAACACTGCCCACTCTCCACTCTACAGACACAACCACTCTGACTACATCTACTCCTGTGACCACTATAGAAACACTGCCCACTCTCCACTCTACAGACACAACCACTCTGACTACATCTACTCCTGTGACCACTATGGAAACACTGCCCACTCTCCACTCTACAGACACAACCACTCTGACTACATCTACTCCTGTGACCACTATGGAAACACTGCCCACTCTCCACTCTACAGACACAACCACTCTGACTACATCTACTCCTGTGACCACTATGGAAACACTGCCCACTCTCCACTCTACAGACACAACCACTCTGACTACATCTACCCCTGTGACCACTATGGAAACACTGCCCACTCTCCACTCTACAGACACAACCACTCTGACTACATCTATCCCTGTGACCACTATGGAAACACTGCCCACTATTGACTCTACAGACACCACTATTCTGACTACATCTATCCCTGTGACCACAATGGAAACACTGCCCACTCTTGACTCTACAGACACAACCACTTTGACTATATCTACTCCTGTGACCACTATGGAAACATTGCCCACTCTTGACTCTACAGACACAACCGCTCTGACTATATCTACTCCTGTGATCACTGTGGAAACACTGCCCACTCTCCACTCTACAGACACAACCACTCTGACTACATCTACTCCTGTGACCACTATGGAAACACTGCCCACTCTCCACTCTACAGACACAACCACTCTGACTACATCTACTCCTGTGATCACTATGGAAACACTGCCCACTCTCCACTCTACAGACACAACCACTCTGACTACATCTACTCCTGTGATCACTATGGCAACACTGCACACTTTCGACTCTACAGACACCACTATTCTGACTACATCTATCCGTGTGACCACTATGGAAACAATGCCCACTCTCCACTCTACAGATACAACCACTCTGACTACATCTATCCCTGTGACCACTATGGAAACACTGCCCACTCTCCACTCTACAGACACAACCACTCTGACTACATCTACCCCTGTGACCACTATGGAAACACTGCCCACTCTCCACTCTACAGACACAACCACTCTGACTACATCTACCCCTGTGACCACTATGGAAACACTGCCCACTCTCCACTCTACAGACACAACCACTCTGACTACATCTACCCCTGTGACCACTATGGAAACACTGCCCACTCTCCACTCTACAGACACAACCACTCTGACTACATCTACTCCTGTGACCACTATGGAAACACTGCCCACAACTGACTCTACAGACACCACTATTCTGACTACATCTATCCCTGTGACCACTATGGAAACAATGCCCACTCTCCACTCTACAGACACAACCACTCTGACTACATCTACTCCTGTGACCACTATGGAAACACTGCCCACTCTCCACTCTACAGACACAACCACTCTGACTACATCTACTCCTGTGACCACTATGGAAACACTGCCCACTCTCCACTCTACAGACACAACCACTCTGACTACATCTACTCCTGTGACCACTATGGAAACACTGCCCACTTTCGACTCTACAGACACCACTATTCTGACTACATCTATCCCTGTGACCACTATGGAAACAATGCCCACTCTCCACTCTACAGACACAACCACTCTGACTACATCTACTCCTGTGACCACTATGGAAACACTGCCCACTCTCCACTCTACAGACACAACCACTCTGACTACATCTACTCCTGTGACCACTATGGAAACACTGCCCACTCTCCACTCTACAGACACAACCACTCTGACTACATCTACTCCTGTGACCACTATGGAAACACTGCCCACTCTTCACTCTACAGACACAACCGCTCTGACTACATCTACTCCTGTGACCACTGTGGAAACACTGCCCACTCTCCACTCTACAGACACAACCACTCTGACTACATCTACTCCTGTGACCACTATGGAAACACTGCCCACTCTCCACTCTACAGACACAACCACTCTGACTACATCTACTCCTGTGACCACTATGGAAACACTGCCCACTCTCCACTCTACAGACACAACCACTCTGACTACATCTACTCCTGTGACCACTATGGAAACACTGCCCACTCTCCACTCTACAGACACAACCACTCTGACTACATCTACTCCTGTGACCACTATGGAAACACTGCCCACTCTCCACTCTACAGACACCACTATTCTGACTACATCTACTCCTGTGACCACTATGGAAACACTGCCCACTCTCCACTCTACAGACACAACCACTCTGACTACATCTACCCCTGTGACCACTATGGAAACACTGCCCACTCTCCACTCTACAGACACAACCACTCTGACTACATCTACCCCTGTGACCACTATGGAAACACTGCCCACTCTCCACTCTACAGACACAACCACTCTGACTACATCTACTCCTGTGACCACTATGGAAACACTGCCCACTCTCCACTCTACAGACACAACCACTCTGACTACATCTACTCCTGTGACCACTATGGAAACACTGCCCACTCTCCACTCTACAGACACAACCACTCTGACTACATCTATCCCTGTGACCACTATGGAAACACTGCCCACTCTCCACTCTACAGACACAACCACTCTGACTACATCTACTCCTGTGACCACTATGGAAACACTGCCCACTCTCCACTCTACAGACACAACCACTCTGACTACATCTACTCCTGTGACCACTATGGAAACACTGCCCACTATTGACTCTACAGACACAACCACTCTGACTACATCTACCCCTGTGACCACTATGGAAACACTGCCCACTCTCCACTCTACAGACACAACCACTTTGACTATATCTACTCCTGTGACCACTATGGAAACATTGCCCACTCTTGACTCTACAGACACAACCACTCTGACTACATCTACTCCTGTGACCACTATGGAAACACTGCCCACTCTCCACTCTACAGACACAACCACTCTGACTACATCTACTCCTGTGACCACTATGGAAACACTGCCCACTCTCCACTCTACAGACACAACCACTCTGACTACATCTACTCCTGTGACCACTATGGAAACACTGCCCACTCTCCACTCTACAGACACAACCACTCTGACTACATCTACTCCTGTGACCACTATGGAAACACTGCCCACTCTCCACTCTACAGACACAACCACTCTGACTACATCTACTCCTGTGACCACTATGGAAACACTGCCCACTCTCCACTCTACAGACACAACCACTCTGACTACATCTACTCCTGTGACCACTATGGAAACACTGCCCACTCTTCACTCTACAGACACAACCACTCTGACTACATCTACTCCTGTGATCACTGTGGAAACACTGCCCACTCTCCACTCTACAGACACAACCACTCTGACTACATCTATCCCTGTGACCACTGTGGAAACACTGTCCACTCTCCACTCTACAGACACAACCACTCTGACTACATCTACTCCTGTGACCACTATGGAAACACTGCCCACTCTCCACTCTACAGATACAACCACTCTGACTACATATACTCCTGTGACCACTGTGGAAACACTGCCCACTCTCCACTCTACAGACACAACCACTCTGACTACATCTATCCCTGTGACCACTATGGAAACACTGCCCACTCTCCACTCTACAGATACAACCACTCTGACTACATATACTCCTGTGACCACTGTAGAAACATTGCCCACTCTCCACTCTACAGACACAACCACTCTGACTGCATCTGTGCCAGTCACCACTATGAATATAGTGGCTACCCTTGACTCTACAGATACCATGCTGAGTCCAGTTATGAATACAACCTCCTTTACTACATCTGGGCCAGTAAGCACAACTCCTCTGAGTTCAGCTGTGAATACACTGCCTGCCCTTGTCTCAAAAGATATTACCTCTACCATAACCACTACACAACTGACAAATAACACAACTACACCATTTACAAACATAACAAGTTCTTTGGTCAACACATCACTTCTTGTCCTTGCAACCACAACAAATGCATCTCTGCTAAACAGTGCTGTTAATGATATAGAGACAAAGTCCTCTGCAAGCACATCTTCGGTTGTACCAGCCTCGTCAGCTCTTACTTCACCTGTCCCAGTCATGACCACAACTACAGTGCCTGCACCTGACCCTACAAATACCATCCCCCTCACTACAAGAGTGGCAGACGTGACCAATTCTACAGCAACTACCACTGCGACTAGTAATCAGCTGACTGTGGCTAATATCACCACAGTGACTGCTGCACTAGCAGGAAGACTGCCTATAACTAGTCGTACGACGACCAGACTGCTACATAATGCATCTCTTGTCACTACAGCTGTGACATTACCAGCTGCTGATGCAATCACAGCAATTCAAGATTCAGTTACTACAGAGAAAACAACCTGGACTTCATCTGCATCAGCAGCGATCCTGACAACAACCCCCAGAGTAACAACAAGGCAGAGTGTGACAAACAACAAATCAACAGCACAAGCAGAGCCCTCAGCGAGTACAACCACAGAGGCTACAAATCAGATTCCTAAAGTAACAGTAAAACAACTGGCAGACCTTTCCACAGCCCAAAGTGAGCCAGCAAAAGAAAAGGCAGCAAACAGCCTGGCACAGCCCACAGGTGAATCTCAGAAAGCTTTGTTTGAAGGACAGCAGCATGGAGCATTCATTTGGCAAAAATACATTTTCATTTTGAGTTGATTCTTTTTGCATTCATTCATATTAAATAATGTGTTAATTATAAATGTGTTTGTTAAAGTTTACTTCATCTCTCTGGCATGACATCAGAAAAAGCATTGCAGCATCCATGTCTTATCCAGTATGTTTGATAAAAGAAAAGCAACCTTCATGAAGACTTTTTTAAATCTAAACTGTTTACCTTGGGAGAGGTAGACTGCCACCAGTACTCACGAAGACAAATGCTTTTGTTTTGTAGGCACTCAGATGCATGTTTTAAGAATGAATGTGTCCCTCCTCGCTTCTACCATAATAAATAATGAAACAGTAGAAAAAGCTATGGAATATGTAAGTATTGAAACAAGTTCACTTTATAGTACTAGAATCTCCTCTCCTGTAAGTTAGGACCATCCAAACTTACACTTGTTGTATCCTTATGTAACAGAGTTTGAGGGCATTGGTAATGTTTCATGAAAAAAAAACGTTCAATGGAAAAAGTGGTTAAAATGAACATATTTAATCAGTGTCTGGTGTTTAGGCTGCCACATTCCCATATTTTTGGTAAGTCTGAACAGAAACATTTAAGTGATGGACGGGCCATTCTCAAGAAAAGACATAGTGGTATATTAAATAAAAAAATAAAGAAATAGAATAGACATGAACTTACAATTGAGAATGAAACAGTACTTTACACTGGGATGGGGTTATTTTCACACAAGGCCTTGTGAATTGTCTATATTTAATGTATTTTAAATTATATTTTCACCTTTGTTGTTTTTTCAGCTAAAAAACATCATGCAAGATCATTTCAAAGATGAACATTGCACATTTAGGATTCTGAAAATACAGAAGAAATGAATATATACATGTTTTATTCTCCTTATGAATCTGCAACTCTTGACAAAATCTACATATTTTTGGAAGCTTGGCAACAAATCAAGGCCACTTTCTTTATGAGTTAATGTGGAGCAGAATGCATTATTCATCTGTTTATCTTAAATCAGTATTCATGTAATCTAATATTTGAATGTACTAAACATTCTTACTAACTATTCCAGCTGGTTTTCTGAAGTGAGGTAGAATATTAGTGTTGCTCTGTGTACAAGCCCACAGGTGAAGCATTCTGCACTGAAGCCTGTGCAACACTTATATCGTTCTCCACCTTACTACCCCCAAGAAACAGCCTTTTCAGAAGCCATCTTGCTGGAATAGTTAGTAAGCTTGGCAAAACACTGACCTAATAAAAAACAGCAACAGATGGTAGCCGTACAGAAAAAACAATAGGATATTAAACCATTAAGAAATGCTGTATCAGGGGATTTATTGGATTAGGACCACTGGTTGATGTTTAGCACTAAAGACTGACGTTTCATCATAACACATGAAAACATGCAGTATACCCATTGCTTTATGCTGTATGAATATGAACATGTTTAGCCTTTATTTGATTTTAAAAAAGTATTTCTAATTCTTAAAACTGGTGATTATTCACATTGTTAAATGCATCATTCTGTGTGTGATTATATCTGCTATATGGATGTGAGTGTAAGAGCACCTCTGTAATTTGTAATCTGGGTGGGTTATAAATACATGCAATACATTAAATACTGGATTATTAACATATCTTTACTGTACATATCAGCACTACATTTCTTTTACATTTTTATTTCCAGTCCACTTTTGAGGAGTTGTATAAATGTGTAGGGAACCTGCAACAACCTTCTGATACTGTTCAATACAAAGCTGTTCTCACCACTACAAACTCGGGTTCAACAGGTAACTAGGCAAGACAGGCAAACCTTTCTGATAACGTGTCTCTTTACATTTCCAATATCAATATCAGTTTTTGGTGCAAGTATCATAATGACCCTTTTCAAGATCACCAAGCAGTAAAAACGTTTAAAAAGAAGACACCGATTTATTATTTTGATTAGCTGATGTACAAAACCAGTTTGAATTTAAACAAAGATGTTGCTGTGGCACTTCTTGGATGTACTTAGTAGTAAATACTGGTGTGTCTGTCTATATATATATATATATATATATATGGTCAGTATCCGCTGCATGCAGTCTGGTGATGCTTGTCAGTATGTTTGCAGGAAGCATCATCACTTTACATTTGTGAAAACTAAATAAAATAATAAAACACTTTTATAATGCACGTGTGTACTCTGGTTCAATGCACTGTGGTAAACGCCTGCCTTTTTCCACATAGACGAACGTGTGAAGCCTTCTCATAACATTTAAATTATATTTGAACACTTTTTCGCTGCTACATTCTATTTATCCAGGAAGGAAGGGCTGGCAGGAGAATCCTCGGCGCTCGAGTGGCGGAGGTTCCGGGGAGGAGTTTGCACACTTCGGCAGAGACCGTCTTACAAAACAACTATTTCTTGGATAAAAAGGTATTTTTAATGATGTTTCTAAAAGGTTACTTTGTAGGCACTGATGTTTAAACGTAAAGAATAATGGAGAATGTACGACCGCTTATATTAGACAATGACAACAATACTAGGTACATGAGCATTTGTAAAACTGAGATAATATAGTGCCATATTGATTGTAAAAGCAGAACGTTTATTTACATGTGAAAATAGGGCTTTGCTAGAAAGAGTCTAATACTAGAAATCCCGTTACTTCTGTATCGGCTAGTAGTCATTCGTTTTTCAGTTCCTTTTGGGGCTCCCAGGCATTTCCCTTGCTGTTGACTGTCGAGATGCTTAGATTAGTCTCGTCTTGTTAGCTACAGTATCTACCCTACCTGATCAAGTTATAGTTTAAGGATTGAAGAGCATAATACATCAGTTTTTGCAAATGTGTTTATTCATATACCGCCCTTCCAAAATATTTGAGCCAAACACATTATCTATGCAAGCACTGAGTGCGACCCCTGTCTGGATACTGCCTGTAGCGCACAGGTTATGTAGATGCCTGAGACCTTGCCGTCCAGGCGAATCCGGCAGAGAGATTCTAGTAAATGTTCTACACTTCTACACTTACTTAACCTAACAGGTGTGAAATGTAGCTGCCGGTCAGATTGCTGCTAGTATAGGAGGTCGACTTTAGTTTAAAGAGTGGATGTGAACTAATGTTTATACAAATTAATCACCAGTGCCAGTTTCTCAGAGAGCACCTAATGCATCACAACTTATATTTTTCAGAAATGGCAGGACTATGAGGCAGCGCAGGGGTCAGAGTGAGGGACAGAGAAGGAGCGAGGCAGGCTGGGAATGGAGCTGAGGGGGCGGAGGAGGGAGCATGAGGAGGGAGCTTTATTCCAAGATCATAGTTTTCCTGCAGAGAACTCGTCCCTCTTTTCATGCTACTCCACTCCCATTTCGGAATTCCGAAGTCAGATCTCCTGGCTGCGCCCACAGGTGAGGATGAGCTGGGAAGAAAACAAACCGAGTGTAACTGGATTGAGAGCTCGTTCCTGGCTGCTTGTTTTCTTTGATACTTAGTTTCACAGTAAAATAAAACATGCTGTGACTGTTTGGTGGTGAGTTACATGAATATAACATTAATACACTTATATATTTTTTTAAATATGTATATATCTAGGAACAGTGCCAGTCCCCGAGACTATTTTCTCAGATCCCTCAGGAGAGCCATGTGAAGCAGGGGATTCTGGGAGACTGCTGGTTCCTGTGTGCCTGCACCATGCTGGAAAAAAACAGACACTTGCTGGACAAGGTAGGACACCCCAGTACAGTCATACTGTATTGTTGTGGGACCCATTCAGTAATACAGAACTGTATTAATACAATTCCGCAGTAAAACTGTATGACCTGAAGAGATTGGGGGAGAGGGCTCTAGAATATTTTAATTCTGTTAACTCTTAGTTCAGCTTTTCCATTTGTGATTGTTGTGTTGAAACTTTTGATAATGTAGTACAACAGTGTAGGCAATATATCAAAGAGAGCATGTGACATTGCAGGTGGTCCCATCTGGCCAGGCAGAGTGGGGAGACCAGGGCTACAGCGGCCGGTTCTGGTTCCGGTTCTGGCAGTTTGGCCGCTGGGTGGAGGTGGAGGTGGACGATCGCTTGCCCTGCATTGCACAAAGGCTGTGCTTCTCTCACTGTCGGTCCAGCAGCGTGTTCTGGGTCTCTCTGCTGGAAAAGGCATACGCCAAGTAAGTGAAGAGCAGCACTTGATCTAGCCAACTGCTTTAGGGGGATTCTTGAATCTTGAAACTTGGCTTTGTAACATGGGCGACTCTGTGGAGCAGACCAGCATTCTTTTTGAAGATAGATTTGGAGATATTCTCAATGGATAACACCAAGATATTGGCTCATGTGAGACCCGCCGATGCTTGTGGGATTGTTTTGCAGGCTCTGTGGCTCGTACGAGACCTGATGACGCTTGTGGGATTGTTTTGCAGGCTCTGTGGCTTGTGTGAGACCTGTTGACGCTTGTGGGATTGTTTTGCAGGCTGTGTGGCTCGTACGAGACCTGCTTACGCTTGTGGGATTGTTTTGCAGGCTTTGTGGTTCGTACGAGACCTGCTGACACTTGTGGGATTGTTTTGCAGGCTCTGTGGCTTGTGTGAGACCTGTTGACGTTTGTGGGTCGTTTTGCAGGCTCTGTGGTTCGTACGAGACCTGCTGACGCTTGTGGGATTGTTTTGCAGGCTCTGTGGCTCGTACGAGACCTGTTGACACTTGTGGGATTGTTTTGCAGGCTCTGTGGCTTGTATGAGACCTGTTGACACTTGTGGAATTGTTTTGCAGGCTCTGTGGTTCGTACGAGACCTGCTGACGCTTGTGGGATTGTTTTGCAGGCTCTGTGGCTCGTACGAGACCTGTTGACACTTGTGGGATTGTTTTGCAGGCTCTGTGGCTTGTATGAGACCTGTTGACACTTGTGGAATTGTTTTGCAGGCTCTGTGGCTCGTACGAGACCTGCTTACACTTGTGGGATTGTTTTGCAGGCTCTGTGGCTCGTACAAGACCTGCTGACACTTGTGGGATTGTTTTGCAGGCTCTGTGGCTCGTACGAGAGGTTGTGGGCAGGGCAGGTCGCAGAAGCACTCGTTGACCTCACAGGAGGGCTGGCGGAGAGGTGGAGCCTGAAGGATTGCAGGAAGGAGAAGGAGGAGGGGGTGGAGGAGAACAGCCTGGTCCCGGAGAAGCTGGCGCTGGACAGCCTGGTGGACATGAAGGACGGATGTCTAATGAGCTGCTCCGTTCACAGCTCCCCTGGAAGTAAATGCTGTGGAGAGGGCAAAAGGGGAGACAGTTGTGTTGATAAACCCATAGAAATAGTAACTGCTGTTAAATGAAGTGAAAATACAGTAAACTAGAACATACCAAGCAGGGTGTAGGTTGTTAGACATGAAAGACGGATGTAGCTCAGTGGTAAGCGTTTTTTAAATCCCCAAAAGTAATGACTAAAGCTAAGGTTTACAATTTTAGAAAAGCAAACTATGAAGTTATGAAACAGAGACTAACAGAAGTAGATTGGAGTAAAATAGAGAAAACACCCACAGAAGAAGGATGGTTGTTCTTCAAAAATGTAGTACTAGAGGTGCAAAACAATTATATCCCTAAAGTAGACAAATCTAAATGTAAAACTAAATTGCCAAAATGGTTTAACAGATCAATTAAAAAAATTATTCAGCGAAAAAAGGCACTTTACAGACCATTAAAAAAGGACCAAAAAGAAAGTACGCAGAAAAAGTACACAGAACTGCAAACGCAAGTCAAAAAGGAAGTTAGAAAGGCCAAGAGAGAAATAGAAATGAACATTGCTAAGGGAGCTAAAACCAATTCCAAAATGTTTTTCCAATATTACAACAGCAAGCGAACATTCAAAGAGGAGATTAAATGTTTAAGAGATACAAATGGCAAAATCGTAGATGAAGAAAAAAAAAATAGCAAATATATTAAATGATTACTTTTCACAAGTTTTTACAAAGGAAGATACTGACAACATGCCCCACATGTCATCCAGTTCCTATCCAGTTTTAAATAACTTTAGCATAACTGAGGCAGAAGTGTTAAAGGGACTAGGAGCTCTTAAAATAAACAAATCCCCTGGGCCGGATGAGATCCTCCCAGTAGTACTCAAAGAAATGAAAGAAGTAATTTACAAACCGCTAACCAAGATCATGCAACAGTCTCTTGACACAGGGTTTGTACCGACAGACTGGAAAATTGCAAAAGTAATACCGATCCACAAAAAGGGAAACAAAACTGAACCAGGTAACTACAGACCAGTAAGCCTGACTTCTATTATATGCAAACTTATGGAAACTATAATAAGATCCAAAATGGAAAATTACCTATATGGTAACAGTGTCCTGGGAGACAGTCAACATGGTTTTAGGAAAGGGAGATCGTGTCTAACTAACTTGCTTGATTTTTTTGAGGATGCAACATCGATAATGGATAATTGCAAAGCATATGACATGGTTTATTTAGATTTCCAGAAAGCTTTTGACAAAGTCCCGCACAAAAGATTAATTATCAAACTGAATGCAGTTGGGATTCAAGGAAACACATGTACATGGATTAGGGAGTGGTTAACATGTAGAAAACAGAAAGTACTGATTAGAGGAAAAACCTCAGAATGGAGTGTGGTAACCAGCGGTGTACCACAGGGATCAGTATTAGGTCCTCTGCTATTCCTAATCTACATTAATGATTTAGATTCTGGTATAGTAAGCAAACTTGTTAAATTTGCAGACAACACAAAAGTAGGAGAGTGGCAAACACTGTTGCAGCAGCAAAGGTCATTCAAAATGATCTAGACAAGATTCAGAACTGGGCAGACACATGGCAAATGACATTTAATAGAGAAAAGTGTAAGGTACTGCACGCAGGAAATAAAAAAGTACATTATAAATATCATATGGGAGATACTGAAATTGGAGAAGGAATCTATGAAAAAGACCTAGGAGTTTTTGTTGACTCAGAAATGTCTTCATCTAGACAATGTGGGGAAGCTATAAAAAAGGCTAACAAGATGCTCGGATACATTGTGAAAAGTGTTGAATTTAAATCAAGGGAAGTAATGTTAAAACTGTACAATGCACTAGTAAGACCTCATCTTGAATACTGTGTGCAGTTCTGGTCACCTCGCTATAAAAAAGATATTGCTGCTCTAGAAAGAGTGCAAAGAAGAGCGACCAGAATTATTCCGGGCTTAAAAGGCATGTCATATGCAGACAGGCTAAAAGAATTGAATCTGTTCAGTCTTGAACAAAGAAGACTACGTGGCGACCTAATTCAAGCATTCAAAATTCTAAAAGGTATTGACAGTGTCGACCCAAGGGACTTTTTCAGCCTGAAAAAAGAAACAAGGACCAGGGGTCACAAATGGAGTTTAGACAAAGGGGCATTCAGAACAGAAAATAGGAGACACTTTTTTACACAGAGAATTGTGAGGGTCTGGAATCAACTCCCCAGTAATGTTGTTGAAGCTGACACCCTGGGATCTTTCAAGAAGCTGCTTGATGAGATTTTGGGATCAATAAGCTGCTAACAACCAAACGAGCAAGATGGGCCGAATGGCCTCCTCTCGTTTGTAAACTTTCTTATGTTCTTATGTAAGAGCTGAGGGACTAGTAGTAGTCGTAGTAGTAGTGGTATCTAGCAGGTAGGAAGTGATTAAAATTAAGTGCCAGAAGGGACTGCCAGAATCATTAAAAAAAAACATTTTCTGCCTTGACTTTCACTTGTCAAACTGGAGTCAGGATCAGAAGGAGGAATACCTGTGGCCGTTGTGTTTCTGTTCTGAATTGGGTTTGAAGGTGAAAGGACTGGTCTCTCTTTGTATTCCAGGTGCCAGTGAGCTGGGGAAATACCATGCCTACAATGTGATGGAGTGGGTTGATGTGAAGCTGCTGGGGGGCCACAGGGCCCGGCTGCTGCGGATCCGCAATCCCTGGGGCCGGCGCTGCCGGGGGGGGCCCTGGGGGGCCAGGTCAGTCAGTGAATCCGTGGACAGGGGAGGGGAATGAGAGGAGGCCATGTATAGGGGACAGGAATGAGAAGAGTCTGCGTTCAGTGGAACTTTGAACTTGTGAAAAATAAGTCTAACAAGACACACAGGAACTGACTGCAAAGTTAATCTGGCATATTGAACAGCAGGAAAAAGGAAAAGGAAACATCTGGCTGTAATTCACATCTCTTAATTCAAACCCCAGCAGTAGATCAGGAATGGCATCATGTTAATGGCAGTGCAGTGCTAAAGCCCCCTGTTTGCTCTGGTTGTTTTCTGCAGTTGGCAGGGCTGGGGTCGGCTGGAGCCTGACTGTGCCGCTCGTCTGTTATCTCACACAGAGGAGGGTGAATTCTGGGTTGAGGAAGAAGAGTTTTTCAAGGAGTTTGATGAGGTCACAGTGGGTTATCCAATCGATGATAACGGACACCTTCGAAGCCTTCATACAGGTAGTCACCTGAAAACTGCAGTGTCCCTCTCATTGTCAGTCTTACTGTGAAGTGTTATGTTCTTCTTTGTTTACTACATTCTTTCATAGTTTACCATTCTGTACGAAAACCACTATGACCCCAACCCCAAAACCACCCCCCACCCCCACCCCACCCCACCCAACCCACACCTAACCAGGTCTTAACATTGCAGTATTGTAAGTGCATCACACAACCTCAAGCCCAATCCACTCTGCATTTTTGGCCAAGTATTCCGTTTTCCTTTAAAAACTGAATGCATTGAGTCCTGTACAAGGTTACTGAATGCATTGAGTCCTGTACAACTCCAAGGTCTTTCCACTTCTCAATCTGTACCATATGTCTTTATTGCTGTCCTCTTATCTGGAATTGCTTGCAGGGAAGGTGCTAACCCACAGCCAGCAGGTGCACGGGTCCTGGGTTAAAGGTCACTCTGCCGGAGGTTGCCGTAACAACAGCAGTTTTGTCAGCAACCCCAAGTTCTGGCTGCGTGTGTGTGAGTCTGGGGAGGTGCTGGTCTCTGTGCTCCAGCGGTGTGTCTCGGGCTCCAGTGAGAATTGCAAGGTTGAGGGGAGGCAGCCAGGGGGCAGTACTGAGCAGCACCAGCACTGCCAAGCAATAGGGGTGCACATATGGAAGGTAGGCGCCTCACCTGCACTCATGACAAGTACAAAGCTGAAAGCTACAGATGTAATCTCAATGGTATTGATTGGTGTCCCAGGTGGAGAAAAGGCGTCTGAACCTGCAGAAGACCCTGAGTAAGACCCTATGCGTGTTCACACGCTGCCACACCTATGATCGCGAGGTCACGCTGTGCTGCCAGCTTTCCCCCGGGTATTACCTCGTCATCCCCAGCACCTTCCTGCAGGACGTGGAGGCTAGATTCCTGCTGCGCGTCTTCTCAGCTGGGACAGTCTCGCTCAGGTAAGGCTGCAGAACCTCAGGTAGCATCTCTCTGCAATCGTTTGGGTTTCCTTCTACATGCTATCCTGTTACAGTTAATCTGAGGCCTATTTTAAACATATTATATGTCAGAAACCATTTGAGAGACAGACTTTGTATTAGCAGGGGTTGACCGCCAATCTCATATGGCTGGCATATTGCATTTGTGTGAATTATACATTTAGGGGCTGCAGTTTCTCTCCCACAGTGCAGTGAAGCTTCCCCCCTCTCCAGAGACCCCGATGGGCAGCCTCAGTGACGGAGAGTGGGAGACCAGCAGCTTGGAGGGGAAGTGGCTCAGAGGTGAGAGCACAGGGGGCAGCAGGAACTTCCCCACCCACCTGTTAAATCCACGCCTACCCCTCACTGTGACGTCGGAGCTAGGGCAGCCCAACGCTAGGATCACCCTGCGGCAGCACTGCCCTCCAGGGGAGTGCCAGGCCATTGGCTTCCATATCTACCAGGTAAGAGCAGCGCCCAACGCTGGCAATTTGTTTCAGATCGCATGGACTCGCTCCATCCTACTCTGGTTTATTCTAAACAGGTTTAGCCGAAAATGTCCAGTTTTATGAAGCTCGCTCTTATTTATTTTTAGCACGTTGATGCATTGAAATCCACTGCCATTGTGTGTACTGGTGAAAATTGATTTAACATTTTAAATAAATACAAAAGTAAAACTATATGTCTAAAAACTCAATCAAGTCTGTTTTTTGTTGGCATTGTATGTTAGATTAAATGGTAAATGGCCACCCACAAAGAAAGTTTGTTGAATCTATGAAGCATTCATTTGTGCTTTAAACTGTGTTAATGGGAATGTTGTGTTCCAGGTTCCGGGAGGCACTGAAGACCAGGATCAGGAATCTTTGCAGGATCAGGAGCCTCAGGTCAGCTGTGTCCCTCATCGTTACACACAGGAAGTGAGCATGTGGTGCTCCCTATCTCCAGGAAGATACATCATTGTTCCCTCCACGTACCAGCCTGACTGCGAGGGATGCTTCACAGTCACCATATCAACCAAAATAGACAGGTACCAAAATAAGGTGGACCCTGTTCAGAATTGTAAAAATGTTAAAGCAGTAACAGTGCCATGGAATATCAGTCATTGGGTGGGTGTGTTAGTTCATGGCTGGTACAGATGGTTTTGCTCGTATTACTTTAACATAAGCTGTGTAAAGCAATGCCTTCCTGGTGTTGCTGTGCTGACTCCCATCGGTCCTGATCTATCAGATAGATCCATTCTGTGGAAGTGGCTGACACACACACACACACACACACACACACACACACACAGAATGCAGTCATTACAGCTGGCTGTCACTAGGGGTCACTGATGCTTCAGTTATGAATGTAGGTTTAATTTGTGGAAGCAATCATTAGAATGTTTGTAATGGAACAGATACCAGTAAACTTTTTCATTAAATAATTTTTTGCATATTTATGATTGTGTGTCAGTGTTTAGAGTGTGACTCTGAAAGAGCTGATACAAATAGCAATGTTACAGATTTCAACAAACTTTAAATCGTCAAAAAAAAAAGGTGGATATTTTACTCGCCCTGAGGAGTAAATATATATTTTTTGCTGTTATTTAGAAAACCAGTGAGAAGCAGAGAGAGCCTGGGACGAATCTTACAAGAGGTATGTCCTTTCATCAACCTGCTTACACTGAGAGCGGAGTGCAACAATCATCGCTTATCATTCAGTGGTCATTCTGCATCATACAAGCAGTCAATCTGGGGCATAGTTTCAAAATATTGAACTCTTATTGTTTTGAAAGGAGAGCATCCCTTGGTAATATTCCGACATAAGAAAGTTAGAATGCAAGAGCTGCTGTTTGTTTTCTCCTCTGATTCTGACATGCAGCTGGATGGAGATAACAAGCTGTTCTATCTATGACATCTGTGTGCCTCCTCAACCCAAACCAGCTGAGCTAAATACAAGTTCCAGGGAGCGCTCTGAACGGGCATGCCTTTAGGAGGGGGGGGGTGTAGGGTTAGGAGAGTTTTAAGTTTCATTAATATTTGGAATGACAGCACTCAAGGTAAGAGAGTGGTGTTTTGGAGTGCTGTTGTCATTTAAATGATTACTGTTGATAAAATGAGTAGATCTTAGGCAGGGGTAATCAGCGCTGCCTGTGCTGTAGCTTGCGTGCAGCCTGGTCCTTAGGGTTGACATGTCTCTCAGCTTGCATGCACCCTGCACCACATGCAGCCTGGTCCTTAGGGTTGACATGTCTCTCAGCTTGCATGCACCCTGCACCACATGCAGCCTGGTCCTTAGGGTTGACATGTCTCTCAGCTTGCATGCACCCTGCACCACATGCAGCCTGGTCCTTAGGGTTGACATGTCTCTCAGCTTGCATGCACCCTGCTCCACATGCAGCCTGGTCCTTAGGGTTGACATGTCTCTCAGCTTGTTTGCACCCTGCTCCACATGCAGCCTGGTCCTTAGGGTTGACATGTCTCTCAGCTTGCATGCACCCTGCACCACATGCAGCCTGGTCCTTAGGGTTGACACATTCCACATTCATTATTTTATTGTGCATTTTAAAAAAAACAACAACATTTTTCATACAGTATATTACATAGACTATCATAACAAATGTTTGTTTAATTTTCTATATTTTCTAAAATTAGTAACAGAATGATTTCTATTTACTGTAGTTGCCTGTTTCCATGCAGTGCCATTCAAAGTGTTTGAGCAAGGCTTCACAGCTGAGAGAGTGTTTGTTTTAAGGCTGCACTGTGCCCTCTGTCTCTCACCCCTCGGGGCAGGTTTCCTACATCTCGGTGATGCGGAGCTAGGGATGGGAAGGCGTGGTGATGTCAGCTCAGCGTTTGGCCTCAGATGAAAGGGCCAGAGCAGTTCACAGCAGAAGCGCGGCCGGGAGCCTTTATTTTCCGCTGGTGCCGCTTGAGATTTGCACATCACAGCCTTTCCATTCCCCTGGCACTAATCTGAAGCGACGTGACTCGACGGTGTAAACAAACAGCTCTGATTTGAAGAGGCTGAAACAAAAACAATCCCCTCCTCCCTGAACTCTGGAGAGAGAGTTCCTAGGGTGCTTTGAAGTTTTGCTGGGACATACAGAGGAGAACCAAAGAGCCTGACCCAAAACTTAAAACAGGAAAAAGCTGTTGTGTTTTGGTCCTGCACACATTGGTGGTGAAAGCGACATGGTTCAATGGGGAAATTCCCATGTGTGATTGATTGGTCGTGCCAAATTTACGTGCGACTGTAGCAGAACTGTTGGGTGAAGACCATCCATTTTTTTTTTTTCCCTCTCTATTTAGATTCACTTCATCAGAAGAAGTTTTTCCATCCACAGACACTGGATTCAGGGCTTTCCACCTGACTGAACACACACCTCACCCCCAAGTGATTACAGCAGATATTGTAACATTTCCAGGGATGGAAATAGGACTCCTATTGAATAGCAGTTTTAAAATGTGCTTGATTAGCTCCATTAACAAACTCAGGTGTGTCTCATTAAACTCATAGTAAAACCAGCAATGGGTCAAACTGTTATGCGATGGGAGTCTTATTTGCATTCCTGCATTTCACTTGCACACAGTTTACAAGCCAAGTTAGAACAAGATAAGCTAAAAGAAGATGAACTGAAAGATGAACCTGGACCCTGTCTCTTTTAAATCCCTCCTAATGCATCTTAACTGGAAAGCAAATTAACTTGGAAAGCTTAGCGTACAGTACTGATACTGAACCAGCTAGAAACGCCTGCTTCTGTGTGACAGTGCTGAGGGAGGTGAGGTCTGTGTATGAGAGAGAGAGACTGGGTGCTGAGGGAGGAGGTGAGGTGTGTGTGAGAGAAAGAGACTGGGTGCTGAGGGAGGAGGTGAGGTGTGTTTGTGTGTGTGAGAGAGAGAGAGACTGGGTGCTGAGGGAGGAGGTGAGGTGTTTTTGTGTGTGTGAGCAAGAGAGAGAGACTGGGTGCTGAGGGTGGAGGTGAGGTGTGTTTGTGTGTGTGAGAGAGAGAGACTGGGTGCTGAGGGAGGAGGTGAGGTGTGTTTGTGTGTGTGAGAGAGAGAGAGAGAGAGACTGGGTGCTGAGGGAGGAGGTGAGGTGTGTTTGTGTGTGAGAGAGAGACTGGGTGCTGAGGGAGGAGGTGAGGTGTGTTTGTGTGTGTGAGAGAGACTGGGTGCTGAGGGAGGAGGTGAGGTGTTTGTGTGTGTGTGAGAGAGAGAGAGACTGGGTGCTGAGGGAGGAGGTGAGGTGTGTTTGTGTGTGTGAGAGAGAGAGACTGGGTGCTGAGGGAGGAGGTGAGGTGTGTTTGTGTGTGAGAGAGAGACTGGGTGCTGAGGGAGGGGGTGAGGTGTGTTTGTGTGTGTGAGAGAGACTGGGTGCTGAGGGAGGGGGTGAGGTGTGTTTGTGTGTGTGAGAGAGACTGGGTGCTGAGGGAGGAGGTGAGGTGTGTTTGTGTGTGAGAGAGAGACTGGGTGCTGAGGGAGGGGGTGAGGTGTGTTTGTGTGTGTGAGAGAGACTGGGTGCTGAGGGAGGAGGTGAGGTGTGTTTGTGTGTGTGTGTGGGTGCTGAGGGAGGAGGTGAGGTGTTTTTGTGTGTGAGAGAGAGAGACTGGGTACTGAGGGAGGAGGTGAGATGTGTGTGTGAGAGAGACACTGGGTGCTGAGGGAGGAGGTGAGGTGTGTGTGTGTGTGAGAGAGAGACTGGGTGCTGAGGGAGGAGGTGAGGTGTGTTTGTGTGTGTGAGAGAGACTGGGTGCTGAGGGAGGAGGTGAGGTGTGTTTGTGTGTGCACACCACACTGTCTCTGACCCACTGACTCCCTCTGAGGGAGGAGAGTGAGGTGGTGTTTGTGTGTGTGTGTGTGTGAGAGAGAGACTGGGTGCTGAGGGAGGAGGGGAGGGGAGGTGAGGTGTGTGTGTGTGTGTGACTGGGTGCTGAGGGAGGTTGGGGTTAGGTGGTGATGCATTTGAATACTGGTGAGCTTTACTGGAAAATAGCAGTTCAATATGAGTCCTAGTGCCTACCTTGTTGTGTAGTTCAGTGAACACTATGCCTCTTTTAAACTGCACAGGTAGAGAAGCACAGACCACTTTCAGAAATGCAAATTAGTATTAGGAAATGTATTAGTAGAGGAAGTGATACAGATTAGTCAGGACCCTTTTTGTTTTCTTTTTGACCCAGAAATTATTTGAATATTGATCTTATCAGTGAAGAGGCAAAGTGTTGAAAGCAGAAATAGAACCAAGAGTACAGCCAACAAAATAAAACTACACCAGTGTGATCCTTTAGAAATGAATGTGAATCAGGCTGCTGTCGCCCTCGCTGTCTGCGAGACCCTTTGTTTACTGCTCATTTTCTTGCAGGATAACCCCAGTGAAAGTGAAGACTAGTGAGTTTTCAGTTGCCCTACTGTATGATGTGTCTTATTTTCATGCTCCAGGCTCTGCAGCCTCACTGCCACTCCTAACTGGACAGCCCCTCGTTGCTCTGTTTAATACTGCATTTTGTATGTCCTGCTCTGGAATAATTCACACATTCCGCTCTTCCTGTAAGTTGGGAAGCGCCTGTGTACTGTGCATAATAATAACGCGGCTTACAATCCTGGATTCTTAGTGTTTTGTGTATTAAATAGTAATAATGATAATAATAACAGTAATAAAAGATACTGTGAAACCCCAAATCAAGTTTGGTTTTGCATTTTTGCTTTTTGTACATGTCAGCTCCAAGTCGAAGTCTGGGATAATGGTCACCTGATAATGGGGTCAGTTCACAGCCTAAATCTGTAAAGCGCTTTCTGATGGTGGTCCACTATGAAAGGCGCTATATAAAAATAAAGATTATAGTATAATAAGCCTGCAAACTTTTTCTTCCAACACGTGGGTGAGAGGATGTTCAGATATTCAAGTGCATTCAAACAATGCCTCTTTCCATCCATATGTTTAAAAACATGCCATTGCATTGAAAAGTTTCTCACTTGGAAGCGACTTTTTCTGTTTCACAGTGCACTCACACAACAATGACATGAAAACAATACAACAGGGCCAGTCCATGTCACTTGACCAGGTGGATGTTGCTTTCCTATTGTCTTCCAGTGGAACTGTAAATCATTGTTGCTCTAGGTAGGTTCTACAAACTTTTCTCTGATGACTTCCACAGGTGGTCTTATTTTATCACATTTTGGAAAACAAAATTCAAGAATACAAAAATCCATCAGAAGTGGTATAATTTAAAATTTCCATCAAGGTAGTTGAGTTTATCAAGTTATATATATATATATATATTATATATAATATATATAAGTATATATATATATATATATATAAAATAATCACTGAAAATCTCGTGGAACCATGTACAATGTGATGGTTTTTAAAAGGTTGATTGAGTGTTACACTCCACTCGTTGAGCAAACTTTACAGCATTGTTGATTAAATAAGTTTAAAACCAATTTTTTTTTCTCTAACTATACAAGTTTACCATAGTAAAAACAGCAACGTGTAATAAAGCATTGTAAAGAACAGCCAGGCATGGCAAAGCATATTAATAAAGATGGCAAACCAGGGTGAACTATGGGAAATGCAGAGCATAGGAAAAGCATGGCAATCTGCAGCAATATCATGGTAACCTTACCAAAGTTGATCTCTCTTTTTTAAAATGTATCTGTAAAAATGTAATATATAAAGAGAGAGAGAGAGAGAGAGAGAGAGAGATTACTGAGTTGGCCACAATGTGTGTGCTGCCCACACCTGCTCCCAAAAGGACTAGGACATGCGTTGTACAGATACTTCACAGCAAGACTGAATATTCCAAGACTAGGTTGAAGAATATCTGAATGTACAAGCTCAACCAGCTTGGGTCAGTGTTTTACAAAATCGTTTTTTATTTATCAAATTAAAAAAAAAACTACGAAAAGTCTGCTATTCTGAGTCTTGGTTCAGAGGTGGCTGTAATCATGTAGCTCCTGCAATCACAGTCAGTCACATGCAGGTACATGTTGCAGCTCAGTATATACTGTAGTACAATACAAGATTAGTGATGTCAGTCTCATTGAGGAGTACAGCTCAGTATATACTGTAGTACAATACAAGGTTAGTGATGTCAGTCTCATTGAGGAGTACAGCTCAGTATATACTGTAGTACAATACAAGGTTAGTGATGTCAGTCTCATTGAGGAGTACAGCTCAGTATATACTGTAGTACAATACAAGGTTAGTGATGTCAGTCTCATTGAGGAGTACAGCTCAGTATATACTGTAGTACAATACAAGATTAGTGATGTCAGTCTCATTGAGGAGTACAGCTCAGTATATACTGTAGTACAATACAAGGTTAGTGATGTCAGTCTCATTGAGGAGTACAGCTCAGTATATACTGTAGTACAATACAAGATTAGTGATGTCAGTCTCATTGAGGAGTACAGCTCAGTATATACTGTAGTACAATACAAGGTTAGTGATGTCAGTCTCATTGAGGAGTACAGCTCAGTATATACTGTAGTACAATACAAGGTTAGTGATGTCAGTCTCATTGAGGAGTACAGCTCAGTATATACTGTAGTACAATACAAGGTTAGTGATGTCAGTCTCATTGAGGAGTACAGCTCAGTATATACTGTAGTACAATACAAGGTTAGTGATGTCAGTCTCATTGAGGAGTACAGCTCAGTATATACTGTAGTACAATACAAGTTTAGTG
Source organism: Polyodon spathula (assembly GCF_017654505.1). Lineage (NCBI taxonomy): Eukaryota > Metazoa > Chordata > Actinopteri > Acipenseriformes > Polyodontidae > Polyodon > Polyodon spathula. Next base: position 39,874,912 of record NC_054547.1, on the reverse strand, counting down.
ATGTCAGTCTCATTGAGGAGTACAGCTCAGTATATACTGTAGTACAATACAAGATTAGTGATGTCAGTCTCATTGAGGAGTACAGCTCAGTATATACTGTAGTACAATACAAGGTTAGTGATGTCAGTCTCATTGAGGAGTACAGCTCAGTATATACTGTAGTACAATACAAGGTTAGTGATGTCAGTCTCATTGAGGAGTACAGCTCAGTATATACTGTAGTACAATACAAGGTTAGTGATGTCAGTCTCATTGAGGAGTACAGCTCAGTATATACTGTAGTACAATACAAGATTAGTGATGTCAGTCTCATTGAGGAGTACAGCTCAGTATATACTGTAGTACAATACAAGGTTAGTGATGTCAGTCTCATTGAGGAGTACAGCGTGCTGCTGACAGTTCTAGCTCTGGTTCTCAACACTGCAGCATTGAACTGCCTGCTCATGTTAACACACTGTACCTGCTGTCATTGTGTAAAGCCTGGTGTGGTTGCATGCTTATGATGTCCCGAACGGGGCTCGCTCTTTACTCTTCAAAGGCAGATTTTTTCAGGGCACACCAGATTTCAGCTGGAATGATCCATAGGATTTCGATCCCAAGGTGAGCAGATATGTGCCCCCAGTGTCTGATATTGGATTAAAGTTGAGTACTTTACATTAGTTGAATGTGCTGTGTGTATTCTAACCATTCTGTGTATTGTCTGAATGGGGCTCTTGCACTGTGAATACCTCTGTTAATAATCCTATCCATGCCCTGGCATTCAAACTGCTGCAATAATGTTTTCCAATACGAACATGAATGTGATTCCTAACGTTCGTCCTGGTGCAGCCACTGTGACACCTCTCATTTTGACATCATGATCTCTCTGTGCTCCCATTGGTCAAGGCAGCTCTCTCTGTACTCTTCCAGAATGTTTAGCTCATCTCAAAAAACATGTAGTTCTGTGTGCGAAAAACAAAAAACAGTAAATACAGTTATCCTTTATAAATCCCAGTGCAAAACTCTAAGCTGTGTTCACAGTGCAACAGAGTACCATTATTTTTCCTACTATATATTTTTAAAATGTATGTGTTAAAAACAGTTTTTTTTTTTTTGCTGAAATACACTCTTATCATATCCCAGTGTGCTGAAATAAACTGCATCATATCCCAGCGTCCTGAAATAAACTGCATCATATCCCAGCGTCCTGAAATAAACTGCATCATATCACAGTGTGCTGAAATAAACTGCATCATATCCCAGCGTCCTGAAATAAACTGCATCATATCCCAGTGTGTGCTGAAATAAACTGCATCATATCCCAGTGTGTCCTGAAATAAACTGCATCATATCCCAGTGTGCTGAAATAAACTGCATCATATCCCAGCGTCCTGAAATAAACTGCATCATATCCCAGCGTCCTGAAATAAACTGCATCATATCCCAGCGTGCTGAAATAAACTGCATCATATCCCAGCGTGCTGAAATAAACTGCATCATATCCCAGCGTCCTGAAATAAACTGCATCATATCCCAGCGTCCTGAAATAAACTGCATCATATCCCAGCATCCTGAAATAAACTGCTTCATATCCCAGTGTCCTGAAATAAACTGCATCATATCCCAGTGTCCTGAAATAAACTGCATCATATCCCAGTGTGTGCTGAAATAAACTGCATCATATCCCAGTGTGCTGAAATAAACGGCATCATATCCCAGCGTCCTGAAATAAACTGCATCATATCCCAGTGTGTGCTGAAATAAACTGCATCATATCCCAGCGTCCTGAAATAAACTGCATCATATCACAGTGTGCTGAAATAAAATGCATCATATCCCAGCGTCCTGAAATAAACTGCATCATATCCCAGTGTGCTGAAATAAACTGCATCATATCCCAGTGTGCTGAAATAAACTGCATCATATCCCAGCGTCCTGAAATAAACTGCATCATATCCCAGTGTGCTGAAATAAACTGCATCATATCCCAGCGCCCTGAAATAAACTGCGTCATATCCCAGTGTCCTGAAATAAACTGCATCATATCCCAGTGTGCTGAAATAAACTGCATCATATCCCAGTGTGCTGAAATAAACTGCATCATATCCCAGCGTCCTGAAATAAACTGCATCATATCCCAGCGTCCTGAAATAAACTGCATCATATCACAGTGTGCTGAAATAAACTGCATCATATCCCAGCGTCCTGAAATAAACTGCATCATATCCCAGTGTGTGCTGAAATAAACTGCATCATATCCCAGTGTGTCCTGAAATAAACTGCATCATATCACAGTGTGCTGAAATAAACTGCATCATATCCCAGCGTCCTGAAATAAACTGCATCATATCCCAGTGTGTGCTGAAATAAACTGCATCATATCCCAGCGTCCTGAAATAAACTGCATCATATCCCAGTGTGCTGAAATAAACTGCATCATATCCCAGCGTCCTGATATAAACTGCATCATATCCCAGTGTGCTGAAATAAACTGCATCATATCCCAGCGTCCTGATATAAACTGCATCATATCCCAGTGTGCTGAAATAAACTGCATCATATCCCAGTGTGTGCTGAAATAAACTGCATCATATCCCAGTGTGCTGAAATAAACTGCATCATATCCCAGTGTGCTGAAATAAACTGCATCATATCCCAGTGTGCTGAAATAAACTGCATCATATCCCAGTGTGCTGAAATAAACTGCATCATATCCCAGTGTGCTGAAATAAACTGCATCATATCCCAGTGTCCTGAAATAAACTGCATCATATCCCAGTGTCCTGAAATAAACTGCATCATATCCCAGTGTGCTGAAATAAACTGCATCATATCCCAGTGTCCTGAAATAAACTGCATCATATCCCAGTGTGCTGAAATAAACTGCATCATATCCCAGTGTGCTGAAATAAACTGCATCATATCCCAGCGTCCTGAAATAAACTGCATCATATCCCAGTGTCCTGAAATAAACTGCATCATATCCCAGTGTGCTGAAATAAACTGCATCATATCCCAGTGTGCTGAAATAAACTGCATCATATCCCAGTGTGCTGAAATAAACTGCATCATATCCCAGTGTGCTGAAATAAACTGCATCATATCCCAGTGTGCTGAAATAAACTGCATCATATCCCAGTGTGCTGAAATAAACTGCATCATATCCCAGTGTGCTGAAATAAACTGCATCATATCCCAGTGTGCTGAAATAAACTGCATCATATCCCAGTGTGCTGAAATAAACTGCATCATATCCCAGCGTCCTGAAATAAACTGCATCATATCCCAGTGTGCTGAAATAAACTGCATCATATCCCAGTGTGCTGAAATAAACTGCATCATATCCCAGCGTCCTGAAATAAACTGCATCATATCCCAGCGTCCTGAAATAAACTGCATCATATCACAGTGTGCTGAAATAAACTGCATCATATCCCAGCGTCCTGAAATAAACTGCATCATATCCCAGTGTGCTGAAATAAACTGCATCATATCCCAGCGTCCTGAAATAAACTGCATCATATCCCAGTGTGCTGAAATAAACTGCATCATATCCCAGTGTGCTGAAATAAACTGCATCATATCCCAGTGTGCTGAAATAAACTGCATCATATCCCAGCATGCTGAAATAAACTGCATCATATCCCAGCGTCCTGAAATAAACTGCATCATATCCCAGTGTGCTGAAATAAACTGCATCATATCCCAGCGTCCTGAAATAAACTGCATCATATCCCAGCGTCCTGAAATAAACTGCATCATATCCCAGTGTGCTGAAATAAACTGCATCATATCCCAGCGTCCTGAAATAAACTGCATCATATCCCAGTGTGCTGAAATAAACTGCATCATATCCCAGCATCCTGATATAAACTGCATCATATCCCAGCATCCTGATATAAACTGCATCATATCCCAGTGTGTGCTGAAATAAACTGCATCATATCCCAGCGTCCTGAAATAAACTGCATCATATCACAGTGTGCTGAAATAAACTGCATCATATCCCAGCGTCCTGAAATAAACTGCATCATATCCCAGCGTCCTGAAATAAACTGCATCATATCCCAGTGTGCTGAAATAAACTGCATCATATCCCAGCGTCCTGAAATAAACTGCATCATATCCCAGTGTGCTGAAATAAACTGCATCATATCCCAGTGTGCTGAAATAAACTGCATCATATCCCAGTGTGCTGAAATAAACTGCATCATATCCCAGTGTGCTGAAATAAACTGCATCATATCCCAGTGTGTGCTGAAATAAACTGCATCATATCCCAGCGTCCTGAAATAAACTGCATCATATCCCAGCGTCCTGAAATAAACTGCATCATATCCCAGCGTCCTGAAATAAACTGCATCATATCCCAGTGTGCTGAAATAAACTGCATCATATCCCAGTGTGCTGAAATAAACTGCATCATATCCCAGCGTCCTGAAATAAACTGCATCATATCACAGTGTGCTGAAATAAACTGCATCATATCCCAGCGTCCTGAAATAAACTGCATCATATCCCAGTGTGCTGAAATAAACTGCATCATATCCCAGCGTCCTGAAATAAACTGCATCATATCCCAGTGTGCTGAAATAAACTGCATCATATCCCAGTGTGCTGAAATAAACTGCATCATATCCCAGTGTGCTGAAATAAACTGCATCATATCCCAGTGTGCTGAAATAAACTGCATCATATCCCAGTGTGCTGAAATAAACTGCATCATATCCCAGCGTCCTGAAATAAACTGCATCATATCCCAGCGTCCTGAAATAAACTGCATCATATCCCAGTGTGCTGAAATAAACTGCATCATATCCCAGCGTCCTGAAATAAACTGCATCATATCCCAGTGTGCTGAAATAAACTGCATCATATCCCAGTGTGCTGAAATAAACTGCATCATATCCCAGTGTGCTGAAATAAACTGCATCATATCCCAGTGTGCTGAAATAAACTGCATCATATCCCAGCGTCCTGAAATAAACTGCATCATATCCCAGCGTCCTGAAATAAACTGCATCATATCCCAGTGTGCTGAAATAAACTGCATCATATCCCAGCGTCCTGAAATAAACTGCATCATATCCCAGCGTCCTAAAATAAACTGCATCATATCCCAGCATCCTGATATAAACTGCATCATATCCCAGCATCCTGATATAAACTGCATCATATCCCAGTGTGCTGAAATAAACTGCATCATATCCCAGCGTCCTGAAATAAACTGCATCATATCACAGTGTGCTGAAATAAACTGCATCATATCCCAGCGTCCTGAAATAAACTGCATCATATCCCAGCGTCCTGAAATAAACTGCATCATATCCCAGTGTGCTGAAATAAACTGCATCATATCCCAGCGTCCTGAAATAAACTGCATCATATCCCAGTGTGCTGAAATAAACTGCATCATATCCCAGTGTGCTGAAATAAACTGCATCATATCCCAGTGTGCTGAAATAATCTGCATCATATCCCAGCATCCTGATATAAACTGCATCATATCCCAGTGTGCAGCAACAAGAGAACAGAACTCTTCTTGACTGAAATATTTATTAATTATCTGGAGAGTCCTATATTCAAACCAAGCCTTGCTGTCACTCATTCAGATCCCCACAGGCATTGTGTAGTTTCATTCTTACCAGTAGGAATGCAGCAGCCAGTAACAGCACTTTGGTTTTCAGGCTCATTTCAGATGGGACTATAGAGAGAATAAGGGTGCTGTGTATTAATGGTGTTGATGGAGATCCTCGTCTCGCAGCTGATCAGAGGGACTGCAGAAATAACAACTTGAAAACAGTCCTGGATCTCTAGCCATTGCTTATTTGAATTCCAGTTACTGCCATCCAAAATCTTATCTACAGGTTTATAAAAACATTTTGAGACATTGTTATACTTTCATTCGTCATTACAGAGGAAAGCAGAGTGAGGAGAGCTCACTATGTTAAGATAACAAATCTTACCATCCAGACCGAAGTATTCGTGGTCCATGTTGTAGTCTTCATTGAAGCCAGGCCATTTTTTCCAAATTTTTCCCAATTTGTCTCCAATCTTGGACACCACCTGATTATTATTTTTTTTTAAAAGAATGTTTTTTTTTTATATTTTTTATAATTAGCACCTTAAGACACAAGTAATAAAATTATACTGTAAAACAGAATGTATTGAAATAAAGTGTGTGAATATTCCATGTATACACGAAGGGCTCCAGTACCTGGAACTCCTGGGTGGAGTAGCAGCGACAGGGGCAGCAGCGGCCCTGAATCCTGATATAGGACGTCCCATCCGAGTCACTGAGCTCCATGAGGGGGGTAAACATGCTCCACCTGCAACAGGTGGACATGCAGGAGTCAGGGCAAAGGCACACTTTAGTGTAAAGATAAAGATAGTTGCTCATTTTCTCATGCTTCTAACAATCGTTTATTAGTTTATGTGTAAGGTCTGAATATGAAGATCCAGTTGAAATGGAGAAGGCGGTGTCAGCAGTGAGTGGAGCCTGCGCATACCAGACTGCTGTAACTACAGTAGCTGCATATATATATATATATATATATATATATATATATATATATATATATATATATATATATATATATATATATAATTTATGTAGCCTGCAGAGCTTTTAAAGAACTTTTTTTTAAAAAGCCAAAGAAAAATATTCAATATTTTAATGAGACAATGCGATTAGAACACCTACATAGATATACAATGCAGTGCAATTTGTGTTCCTCCTCATAGCAAGAACATGTGCTAATGGCATTATGGAGCAAACCCGAGCCATGACCATACCTGCTTATAACCTGTTCCATGATATAAATGGGGCTGCCTTATAACAAGGGAGCACTGTAAGATCTATATAGATAAATAGGTATTGCACACAAACACCAATCATCCGTCCCTTACTTCTGACGCACAGTCCCGATGAGCTGGTGGTCAGGTGTGAACGCTTGCATTTCCATCAAGCAGCAGCCCAGACAGCACGCATCAGCCCTCAGGGGCCTCTCGAACAGGAAGACCTCCTGCATCTCTCTGTTGTACCCACGGAGCGAGCAGGAGCGAGCGGGACCACAGGAGAGCAGACACAGGCATGATGTGTCTGAAAGAGAGAGAGAGAGCAGACACAGGCATGACATGTCTGAAAGAGAGAGGGAGAGAGCAGACACGTACCACATGTCAGAGAGAGGGAGAGAGTGGACGGGTGTTATGGCTGGGAGGATGTACAGGGTTACCTTCGACTACCACATAGAGCTGGTTCCCAGAAGCTGTGGTGATGCTGTAGGTCCTCCCGGGCTCACAGGCCAGTCCTGCGAAGCACAGCAAATCAACACATCAGCAACTTTGAAGGTTTAGAGATTCGTACAAATACAGCACAATTTTAAGAGAAGACAACTGTAGTGGTGGAGTACTAGTACAATGTAGCAGCTTGAAATTTATCAAGGAGTGTTTTTTATATTTGTAAAGGATTTATTAAAGCTCCTTATAACAGGAATAGTTAAATAAAGAGTCCCTGACACATGACACCTGCAGATCTTTAATAGACTCAAGAAGAGTGCAGTGCAATTGTCAGTGTTCCCCTCACCTTGGAGCCCCGGCCTGGCTGTGATGCACAGCTGCTCCTCGTCCACTAGGAGAGCCAGGCTCTGCTCGCTGCTCTCTGTGGCGCCCGCTGGCTTGAGGACTCTGGGGATGCTGGACTGTGCCTCCGGCTCCAGTGTCCCAGAGTCCCCCTGTCCTGCTTCTTCTCCCAGACTGTTCTGTGGCTCCTGGGACCCCCTCCTCCCCCCCCGGCGTAAGGACAAGAAGAGCTGTTCGATGTGCTTCTCCCTCTGCAGCCTGCCGAAGGGTGGTGGCTGAGCTGTGATCACCGGCATCCTCTAAAATAGCACAGAAACATAAGGATAGCACTATATCTTAATGGAGGGCTTGCCAGCTGATTAAAGGGATTCTAGCTGCTAGAAATCTTGCCCTGTCGAGCACTTCCTTCCAAGAAACAGATGTTGTCGCAAACATAGGGTTAGGGTTTAGAGTTTAGGGTTAGGGTTAGGATTAGGGTTTAAAGTTTAGGGTTAGGTTTAAGGTTTAGGTTTAGGGTTTAGGGTTCACCTACTTGCCTAGAACTTTGTTTGCCTGTCTCACTTTCAAGTAGTTTTGGTGAGTTCAAGGAAAGTTAGGATTTCGTGTGTCTGTGTCTATGTTGTGGTCTGTGTGTGTGTGTGTGTCTGTGTGTCTCTGTGGGCAGGTATTATTATCAATGTGGGGACAAAATTTGAGAAAATATCCCCACAAAGATAGTAACTCCTGAAAAATATACTTTGTGGGGTTGTCCCCACAAGGTAACACACATTTTTTAAGATCTAAATATGCCTTTAAAATTTTATTAAAAATGCCAAAATATTTAGTTTGTTGTCGGCTTTCACCCTGTGTGGAGTTTTGTCTGATTGGAGTTAGAAATAATAAATAAAAATATAGTGTCAATGAGAAGTCCCCACAAATATAGGAATACTATCGTGTATGTGTGTGTGTGTGCATGTGTTCAACGTGGCAGTTAGGTTGAGATCCGGGCAGACAGTTTTACAGGTGTGCTAATGCAGTGTTGTGGTAAAGGATAGCCTGTATTCTGTGTTTGTGAGGGTGGAGTACAGTGCTGTGCAAGAGCTCTGACTCGCAGGCAAGACCCCACTGGATGGAACGTGCCTCGTCTTAAATAGTGGTGAGCACCCCTGGTTCACACATAGTAGTAAAAAATATAGAAAAATATAGTAAAAATGCATTGCAGTTTTGCTTGTGATGTTAGTTTAGCAAATGCCAGCTCTGGAACGATGAGGCCCATGTGCATAAATAAAAAAGCATTCCTCGTACCATCGTCCAGCCCGTTCTACAGTGTATTACATTGAAATGTTACACCCTGTCTGCAATGAACGATTACATTTCTTTTACTCTTTACTCTGTCACTGACCATTTCTTTTACTCTCTCAAAGATACTCTGTCTCCCTGCAGTTTCATCACTGAATCACTCCTGAGAACAGAGTAGCATTAGGTTAACGTTACCACAACTACCACACACTTTAAAATCAATATAGATCAATTGCATTGTAAGAAACAGTTTACCTTTAAATCCTTCCAACAAGCCGCAAGTGAAATGTGTCCTGGGCGGTAGATCACAGAGGATGAAGCTTGCCTTCTGTTCTCAAGTTGCTGCTCTCCCTGTCTTTGATTCCTCTTTGTGTTCACTAACTTTCCCTTTCATCCCCCCTTCCCCACACATCCCTCGTTTCCATGCCAGCCAGCCGGATCTGTGCATTGTGACGGGATAAAGGCTGCACTCAATCCTGAAGTCAGGATCCTCCTCCCAGGGGGTGGGGGTTGGGATCAGTACCCCTCTGGAGACTTAGAGAGGGTGAAGTGAGGTGGGTCCCATAAAATGAGATTTACAGCCAATTAGGTTGAGCACTTGTAGTGTATCAGCAGGCATTGTAGGAGCCAAGTGAGACTATAAATACAGAAACGAGCTTCATGCCAAATCCAGGGTACTAGAACTCAGTTCTGTCCTTGCTTCTGCACTGAACTTATCAAACCAGCATCACAAGCAAAGAACCATTTCCATTTAACCACTGGTCCACACAGCCTCCTAAGGAATGAGCCTTAATTGCAGACAAGTAACTCAGCTGTGTGTTGATTCTTTCTGTATGTGAGAAATGTCTGGGTCAGATCAATGTTGGAGGGGGATAAGGTTTTAGAGAGGAGGAGAGAAAATCAAAGTATCTTTTCATTTGGTAGAGGAGGGATAGCCAGAAACCTCAAAGTATCTTTTCATTTCGTACGCCACAGAGTGGTATTTTGAGGGTTCAGTTGACTGTTGCTATGATCCCAACCTCTATTAGAATTGGAACTGGACAGATCCAAAAAGGCTCACACTTAAAACATCAACATGTTTTACAAATGAAACTGTGTAAATTGCTGCCAAACCCCCTCAAAAACCGCTTCCACTCCCCTTGTGTTGTCTTTTTCCTCTTGACGCCTTGGTGACAGCATTTAAATCTCGCTGGACAAACACAGTGAGAGCGAGAGAAATGACTGGGGAAGAATCAGCAGCCAGTGTTTAACTAGCTAAAAAGAACTAAGGGGGTTGCTCAATAAATGCTGGCTGCCAGCATTGTATCACAGACCACACAAGGGGGGCAGTGTTTGGATAGGCAGTGTGACAGCCCCAGTAAAACAGCTGCATATACTTCATTAACACACCATAAGCTTTCTCGAGGACAAGACAAACAGAAAAAACACTTTGAACATTTAATATGAAACTAATGGGCTGAACCAGAAGAGCCCCTACTGGCTGAGAGGCAGACAGGCAGATCCAATCTTCACAGCAACACAGGAGGAAATATGAGTCTGAGATCCAGTATCTCTTTAAAGCCAGGGTTTGCAGCTAACAGAGAGCAGGCTAAACTGATAGATCCAACCCTCCTGTCTCTCTAGATTGAAGCTGCTCTATTTCATATGGCATACACTGTGAAAAACACAATTCATCTAACAAAACAAACAGTGGCAGACAAAGGTAGGAACTTCATCTTTTAATGGCATGGCACCAAAACCGTCCAATAATACAAATAACAATAGCAATAGTGACAACTGCAGGAAGAAATAAAACCAACAACAGAAAGTCTCATCTGCAGCATTGCTATCTTTGCCCAAGGAAAACAACTTTCCGGGACTCGGGTCTCCTTACAGCTGCTCTGCAGATCAGTGGCATCCCCATTCCCAGGCAGCAGTTCTGTAGCTCCGCAGATAGTTCCCAGCTCCTCGCTCAGTCTGTCAGTGAGGGACTCCCAGTGCCTCGCTTTCCCCAGTCCGGTGACTCTGCAGTCAGGGTAGGTACTTCTTGGGGTCCCCGGGGAAAGGCATGGAGGGCGCCTGGTTGAAGTGCCCCATGAGGAAGATGCCGATGGTACCCAAGATGAAGAGCAGTGACATCACAAAGAAACACACCCTGTCAATCACCCGGCCCACCAGAAACCACTCCTCGTTCTCCTGAGAACACAGAATACAGGAGAGTTAGCTTCCTTCATTGAAACAAGAAGGCGTGACCCAACAAATCACTCCATTCTAACACTGAACTGTCATCTGCTTTAAATAACATAAGAACCAATCAATTCTAACACTGAACTGTCATCTGCTATAACATGTGAACCAAGTAAGTAAAGCCCACAAGTTTTCTTGTTTTTTCTCAGCTATAGTTTTTAAGTGATGGAGAATCTGCAGTCTAACTGAACTTGGACTTGTCCCAATTTGGTACTTTTTCTTTCTTTCTGTTTCAGAAAACAATGTAAGTATATAAGAAAAATGAATAAATAAATGACTCACGCTGTCAAAATCATTCTGCTGGCGAGTTCTAGCTGCGATGTGAGTGCAGGAGTTGACGCAGGAGCGTATTTCGGGCGCGGCGTGTGCCAGGCTGGCACACAAGTCCAGCGCAGTGCCCATCTCTAACTCATTAGCTGGGGCATCAGGAGAGATTCACAAGATCAGCAGAGTGACCTCTGCATTGCATGCTGTTTTACCTGAGATCCATTTCTGTAAATAGTCAGCATTTAAATATTCAACATTGAAATACTCAGCATTTAAATATTTAACATTTAAATACTCAGCATTTAAATACTCAACATTTAAATACTCACTTCAAATGCAAAATTCATTTGTGTAAAATAACCCTCTGGATTGGGACAGCAGGCTGTTAAGTTGTCTATTTATAGCACAGCCTGAATGATTTACTAGTTCACATTGTCTGCATTCAGAGTACCGTACATTCCACCTGCCCCTTAGTGAATACAAAGTTCCTATAACTGACTCATGTGTGTGTCTGTGTGCATGTCTGTGTGTCTGTGTGCATGTGTCTGTCTGCGTGCGTGTCTGTGTTTGTGTGCGTGTCCGTGCGTGTCCTAAAAGTGCCCAATGAAGTATTTACACATCTAGTTGGAATGGACTTAAAAATTGAGTACATTGCCGTAGAAGAATGATTATTGCAATGCAGCGTATTAATATGAAACCCTAACCCACCTGCAATGCAGCGTATCAATATGAAACCCTAACCCACCTGCACTGTAGCAGATCAACATGTAAACCTGACGCCACCTGCATTTCCTGAAGGAATGTAACCCTTGGATCATAAATGTCCCGTGGAAAGGGCAGTGATATAGAAGGCTCTTGAGAATGACTCACTGATGTTCTGCAGCACAGCCTTCATCAGCCCTTCCCTCTCTTTCTGCCTCTTGAACATGAGCTCCGTGCGGGGGGTCTTCAGGACGTACTCATCCGCCTTGGTGATGAGCCCCAGCGAGCTGCGCCTCCGTGGGGGGGCAGGCCCGCAGGACTCCACCTCCATGCACGGACGCATCTGCATGCGCAGCAGCCGGGGCAGCTGGTTCAGGAAGATCTGGAGGCAGACGAAGGCAGAGACCTGTCAGCACTGTCATGGGGGCAGAAGGGCTGGGCCCAAATAACCAGCTGGCAGGAATCCGCCAACAAAACAATCATTCAACTCCAAACGAAGGGTCGGGGTTAGTTATTGATCAAAACAGCTGCAGGTGCTGCTGTTTGAATTGTTACACCCATAAATAAAAAAAAAGGAGGAAACAGATATTTTCTTAAAGGGTACAAGCCACGGTTGTGAATGCAGTGAATTTCAACAAATCCTATTTATATAGAGCTGAGCTGAGCTGAGCTGAGCTGAGCTGAGCTGTCTTACCTGCTGGACCTGTCTGCTCATGCCGTGTGTGTTGGGATGAGCTGAGCTGAGCTGAGTTCTCTTACCTGCTGGACCTGTCTGCTCATGCCGTGTGTATTGGGCTGAGTTGAGCTGAGCTCTCTTACCTGCCGGACCTGTCTGGACATGACGTGTGTGTTGGGCGTCCGCAGGGAGATGTTTAACACGAGGACACAGTTTATCACGGTGATGGTGGCCACACTCATTATGAACATCAGGTACCTGGTGTGAGATTTACAGAGAAACACTGTTTCAGGGATACCTGGCCCTCCACCATGTGTTTATTTAACCGCAGGAGACTCGTCCTGGAGATCCACCCTAACCCCCCACCCCCCCGCTATAACCCCCCTCAAATGTTCTCCAGAATGAAGGGTTACTCTCCGAAGTGTCGGTCCCTTCAAAGACCTTTGGAAGACGCGTTACTCCTTTTCCTTCTGTCAAAGACTCGATTGTTCTACACTCTACTATGTCACGTGAAGACAGGCGGTCGATCCTCTTCTTTCTCACTCTCTTCAGAGATGAGATGAGAGAGAGAGAGAGAGAGAGAGAGAGAGAGAGAGAGAGAGAGAGAGAGAGAGAGAGAGAGAGAGTGGTGAATTCATTGATGGATGCAGAGACAGACAGGAGGACGTGCAGGCACACTGTGTCGGGGGGACAGACAGGAGGACCTGCAGGCACACTGTGTCGGGGGGACAGACAGGAGGACGTGCAGGCACACTGTGTTGGGGGGACACAAAGGAGGACGTGCAGGCACACTGTGTCGGGGGGACAGACAGGAGGACGTGCAGGCACACTGTGTCAGGGTACAGACAGGAGGACGTGCAGGCACACTGCGTCGGGGGGACAGACAGGAGGACGTGCAGGCACACTGTGTCGGGGGGACAGAAAGGAGGGCCAGCAGGCACACTGTGTCGGGGGGACAGAAAGGAGGGCCTGCAGGCACACTGTGTCGGGGGGACAGAAAGGAGGGCCAGCAGGCACACTGTGTCGGGGGGACAGACAGGAGGACGTGCAGGTACACTGTGTCGGGGGGACAGACAGGAGGCCCTGCAGGCACACTGTGTCGGGGGGACAGAAAGGAGGGCCTGCAGGTACACTGCGTCGGGGGGACAGACAGGAGGACATGCAGGCACACTGTGTCGGGGGGACAGAAAGGAGGGCCAGCAGGTACACTGTGTCGGGGGGACAGACAGGAGGCCCTGCAGGCACACTGTGTCGGGGGGACAGACAGGAGGACGTGCAGGTACACTGTGTCGGGGGGACAGACAGGAGGCCCTGCAGGCACACTGTGTCGGGGGGACAGAAAGGAGGGCGTGCAGGTACACTGTGTCGGGGGGACAGACAGGAGGACATGCAGGCACACTGTGTCGGGGGGACAGAAAGGAGGGCCAGCAGGTACACTGTGTCGGGGGGACAGACAGGAGGCCCTGCAGGCACACTGTGTCGGGGGGACAGAAAGGAGGGCCAGCAGGCACACTATGTCGTGGGGACAGAAAGGAGGGCCTGCAGACACACTGTGTGGGACAGACCCTTGGCAGGCAGGTAGTAGACGAGCAGTCCAAGGGAGGAGATGAGCACACAGGGCACGATCATGTTGATGATGTAGAAGAGAGGCTTCCTCTGGATGATCAGGAAGAACATCACTTCCTGGTACTCCAGCTCGTCCTTGCTGAACCGCTCACTCATCACTTTCTTGGCTGGGCGGTGCTTGATCGCCCACTCTCCATTCTCTGAAAAGAAAAACCAAATCGTATTGCAATTTATTTATTGAGAAATTACAACCTTAAAATCACTGCTGTTCTGTCTTCTCTTACAAATCCCTTTAAGAGATCAAGAGACCTTATTCAGTTGCACTGTATGCTGTCCATGGTTAAGTGTACAGAGGCTCTTGTATAAAAGATAATCAGAACTAGAATACTGCAGGTCTCTCGAATAGCAGGTTGGAAGAACCTTGTACATTAGCTCTTTAATGGAGAATTGGGCTGATTTGATGTACATTGCATTCTGTGTTGTATGTCCAAACTGTAACGAGCCTGCTATTGATATGGACACAATGGCGGAAAGCTTGCTGGTCAGGCAGAGCTGTGTTTTTTATATAGATCCCAATGCTGTGGAGATGTGGACATGCTAAATATTATTATCACAGGAGCTTCAGCATTGTCAGTGCAGACTGTGCCCCATGCTTGTTTCCTACCTGTGAAGGCAGCGGGGTCGATATCAATCCACTCAATGGTTTGTGTCTCCCCAGGTTTTATCTCCTCTTCTGTGAGAACCAGGTCGATCTCGTTGGCACTGTATGTCCGTGAGCTGAGAGACAGAGAGAAGGAGAGGAGAAGAGTGGTTATAGAGAAATAGCAAAACTGAGTGGAAGGTAAACTCACACGAGCACAGAGACTCACCGGAAGACCATGGAGCAGTTCTGCCAGTCGAAGGGGAAGTAGTCGACAATGATGGAGCAGGCACTGCGGTAGATAGCAGGGGGCAGCCAGTAGATGCAGCCTGAAGAGTATACCAGGGCATTGGCATAGAGTGTAATCTCAAAGTTACCATCCACACTGCAGAGGAGGGAAGGAGCAGACAATGATTCAATAATAGTAAAAGTGTCTTAAGATACACCACTATGTTAATTAAAGGTTAAAGAATCTGCTGCCACCCGCCTTCCCTTCCTGTCTCTCGCGCCCTGCAGCTCTGCAGCTGTAGTTGCCACTGGCACTGTGTTGGGCTCTCACTTGTTTTCCAGGACGATGTCCGGCAGCCAAATGCTCTTGGAGGGAATACGAAGCAGCTCGATGTCCTCATACTGAGAGCTGTTCCACTTCAGCCGGTAGTCACACCATTGCTGGGGAGAGAGATGGACATTATAGTGAGCTGGAGGGGGTGGACAGGGAGGCAAAGATGTGCTGCCAGCTTGTTTCTTGTCAAACTTCATTTCAGTTTCAGATCCCTGCTCTTGATTTGGTTTCAGTTTCAGATCCCTGCTCTTGATCTGGTTTCAGTTTCAGATCCCTGCTCTTGATTTGGTTTCAGTTTCAGATCCCTGCTCTTGATCTGGTTTCAGTTTCAGATCCCTGCTCTTGATCTGGTTTCAGTTTCAGATCCCTAATCTTGATCTGGTTCTCCTCAGCTCTTACTGCTAGACCACACTGCCCCTCCCTCCCCAGTTCCTTAGCACTAATCAGTAGGTTTTGGTATTTCGCTGTGATGTGCAGTCAGTTACCATTTCAATCCACACGTTGGTCGTAAGAGCCTCTTCTCGTTCGTTCTGCAAATGAACAAAATAAAGGTTAAACCTCTGGCTAAACCCATACACATCTCCTATACTTCTTTCAATTCCACCCCATCTCTGGTTGCTGTGCACCTCTAACATGTGCATACATGCATCCCCACTAGCAGACACTGGGATGCTGCAGGGTAAAATCAGGTCCTCTATGAAAGCAAGCATGCACAGAGCACTCAGTAACTCTGGACTGGACTGGGCTTCCCTCTCTTGAATACCTCTGGAATTGCTTCTCTAGTCTGGGAGGTAATGCAAAAGCAGCCACAGGGTCACCCCCTGTCTCCTCCATTTAGATTGTTTACTAATAATAACCGAGGTAGTGCCTGCGCCATTGTTATTTCATTTTTGGGGAAGGGGGGGGGGGGGGGGGGTCACCATGAAGAGGTGTACATTACCATTCTATATTCCTGTAGCTACTACGCAAACTCCCCCTTTACTCCAAAGATAGAATTGCCTTGTTGTCTCAAATTGATGGTTTGTCTCCATGAGCTTTCTATGTTTCTGTACACAACACATCATTACTGGACAGAGTTGAAGAAGAGGCTGTGTCAGACTGTCACAGTCTCGTGCACGCAGAAATTACCACAGAAATAAAAGACAAATGGACATCAATATGAATTTAATTATTAAAGTCGAAAAATATAATGTTCTTTATGATGCCATTGTCAGTGGTTAGAAAGAGAATTAAAAAAAAGTTGCTATATGGTAAGAAATAGCAGATGAAGTGGAAATTGATGGTATGTCTGTCTTTATTTCACCTTAATTTTAGTCAAAGTGACAAGGAGCACCACACACTGGTTTCATATTTCTGTAAAATGATGCTTCTTTGTTTTGATAATGTTGACCACTAATAATAATCCCATTCACACATTTACTGAGAAGTTTTAGTAAATCTGAAAATCAATAAAAGTATATTATATTAAACTAATTTTCTCACTATTTACAAAGAAATATGTGTAGATGTGTTCTTTTTTAATAGTTTACATGTTAAACCAGATCACATATAAACATTTTTTTTTAGTTTGAGGTGCACCCATAACATTTTTTTGTTTTATTTATTTTATCTCCACAAAAGGAGCAGAAACAGGCACTATTTTCTTTTCCTGACAGTTGTGTTTTTTTGCATTTGCTCGTGCTGTATTTGGGTTGTTTGCTTTGCTCCTGGTGTGCATAGCCCTGAAGTCTAGGTCAGTCAGCTATGTGCAAAAATCTTGATCCTTCACTCATCCCCCCCCCCCCCCCCCCTCCCCCTGCGTTGAGGAGAGCAGGACTATGGAGTGATTGTAGTGCTCATGCTGCTGCACTCATCCCCCCCCCCCCCCCCGGCCCCCCCGCCGGTCGGACTATGGAGTGATTGTACCTCACTAACATCACGAGTACGATGATCTGTACAGTAGCTGAGCTGCATCAAGAGCCAGCCCCCCCCCCCGGTGAGGAGAGCAGGACTATGGAGTGATTGTAGTGCTCATGCTGCTGCACACATCCCCCCCCCCCCCCCCCCCCCCCCCATGGAGTGATTGTAGTGCCCCCCCCCCCCCCACTCATGCCCCCCCCCCCACCCCCCCCCGGTGAGGAGAGCAGGACTATGGAGTGATTGTAGTGCTCATGCTGCTGCACTCACCCCCCCCCCCCCCCGGGCGCACTCACTATCGAGAGTGATACCTCACTAACATCATAGTAGGAGTGACGCTTGCTGACCTGCACCCACCCCCCCCCCCCCCCCCCCCCCGCGGTGAGGAGAGCAGGACTATGGAGTGATTGTAGTGCTCATGCTGCTGCACTCATCCCCCCCCCCCGGTGAGGAGAGCAGGACTATGGAGTGATTGTAGTGCTCATGCTGCTGCACTCATCCCCCCCCCCCCCCGCGGTGAGGAGAGCAGGACTATGGAGTGATTGTAGTGCTCATGCTGCTGCACTCATCCCCCCCCCACCCCCCTGCGGTGAGGAGAGCAGGACTATGGAGTGATTGTAGTGCTCATGCTGCTGCATACACACACACACACCCCCCTGCGGTGAGAAGAGCAGGACTATGAAGTGATTGTAGTGCTCATGCTGCTGCATACACACACACACACACCCCTGCGATGAGAAGAGCAGGACTATGAAGTGATTGTAGTGCTCATGCTGCTGCATACACACACACACACCCCCCTGCGGTGAGTAGAGCAGGACTATGGAGTGATTGTAGTGCTCATGCTGCTGCACTCACCAGTGAAATGAGGTTGGTTAGGGTCATTTTCAGGGTGACCTGGATGATGTCCTCGTTGCGCTCAGCAGGTCGGATGTTCTTGTTGTACCCCTTCATCAGGTCCTTCAGCAGGGTCTCCTCCTGGTTTCGACTCAACACCCCTGAAACACCAGGTACTCGGCATAACTAACAGGAACCATGCATTTACAATGCAAAACCCCGTCCCTTCACTTACAGGGTGGAATCCATGCATTTACAATGCAACACCCCCCTCCCTTCACTTACAGGGTGGAATCCATGCATTTACAATGCAACACCCCCCTCCCTTCACTTACAGGGTGGAATCCATGCATTTACAATGCAACCCCCCCCTCCCTTCACTTACAGGGTGGAATCCATGCATTTACAATGCAAGAGAGACACAAATGAATGATGTCTAATGGAACCTGAGCCCCATGAAGAAATGGCTGAGTTTGTTCAGATAACTGGGGCTGCGAGTTCTTGTTGTAATTGAATAGAGTTTCTCAATCAATTGCACAACAGGGGCTGGAAGAAGACTCTTGTTATCCCTTCTCAGGAAGAAGAAGCAATCATAACTGTGCATCTGAATGGTTCATTCAACTGGACTCTACAACTGAGTGTCGAAGTCCTAACTATATAACTATATAGATATATCTATATATATTATATATATATATATATATATATATATATATATATATAATATATACTTGTATACTTATAAAATAATTTGTAAACACAGTATATAACTTTTGATGGTTCGAGATACATTAAGTAAACAAATGTGCATTGTAATAAGTCGTCCAAAGTAAACTTGAATACTTCTTTTACTCCGCCACGTTTTGTAACGGATGCCGACATGACATAGTTTATATTTAGATTTGTCGTCAACGATTCAAACGTATGCAGTTTTTTTTTTTTCTCACAGCACTGTTAGACCAGTCAGAGCTACCAGCCAGCAGTTCAGCTAGAGCGATTTATTGCTGTGCATTGGAGACTCAATGTCAGAGCCGTCCAAACCATGTCTTAAGTTGTGTATAATGAAAACTGAGACCACTGCGGCTCGCAAGACAAATAAAGAGGCTTTGTTTTGAGGCCCAGGAGTATCATTCCAATCTGAATAATAGCACGCCCCTAACAGACCTCAAAGAATAGAGATCGAGATTGAGATATATAGAGAGACAGATAGATAGATAGATATAGATATAGATATAGATACATAAACTTGAGATCTCTTGCTATGCTGAGAGCCCCTCAGGACAAGACATTTCAATTGTTTCAGCAATCCCTGTGCAGTACAATATATTCCACACATTTTCTGCGCTTTCTCAGCTCTGTCATTCTTTCATTCATGTGTAGTCCTGTCCTCCATGCTGAGTTTGACTCTGTGACGAGCTTGTGCTTCTATCTGCACCACTTCTTAAGAGTTTCATGATCACTCTCACTCTAGAAATCCGCAGGTGGTCCGAGACAGAAGAGGAGGAGCGTACCTGTGTGGGAGCAGAGTATCACAACCAGGGCCAGGGGAGGCAGTACTGGAGTCAGCATGGTAGCAGCTTCTTCTGTGGAAGTGTCCAGGGCTGTGCTGTCCGTCCGTCCGTCCGTCTGTCACACAGCACCTTAGGGAGGGAAGGGGCAGTGTGTTTGTGGTGGGAAGGTTATTTTGGGATCCCTGATCCAGCTGTCCTCCTGTGCATTGTCAGCTGTTAAAACAAACCCAGAGGGGACAGACAGGCAGGACGATGAGAGGGAGGGAAGAAAAAGGCTGCGGAATGTCACGGCACGGCTTCCCAAATAATATGTCTTAACCAAAACACTCTTACTGGATTCTTACTGAAGCCGTGGTGTCTCTTGTTTAAGTTGATATTAAATGGTGTTGGTGGGGGGGGTGGGGGGGGGGCCCCGTCCCCGTTGGTGGGTGTGGTGGGGGGGTTGTGGGGGGGTGGAGCTAGTGGTAGTGGGAGTGTTGGTGGTATGGTGATATCATGTATTACACAATGCTGACTGCAGAGAAACACAACGTGTCGCAGCTACAACTCCATGTGGATTCAAAGTTGTTCAGCTAAGTTATAAAAGGTTGAAATCGCTTCTGCCCCTTTTCAAATTGAAAAGACAAAAGCCCGACAGACTGGGGTGTGTGTGTTTCGAGGAGGGTGCTGTGGATTGTACCCAGGTGCTCTGCAGTTTCACTCTGTGCCTGGAATTGCTCAGACAGCTGGTCCTCTACACTGCACCAGCTGCAGCACCTTCATTCCAGGATTAGACAGAGAACAACAGTGTGTCAGTCTCCATTGAATACTGAAACCTCCAACAATGAAAGAGTCCCGGTGTTAGATGTTTTTAAATGTTTCTGTTTATTAATTTATTTTTCAATACAATTGTCTTGCACAGAAAAAAGTATGAAAAACACACAAACAAAAAAAAACAAAAAGCTGCTTCATGCAGCAGAGCAGTGTGCTTCACAGCAGAGCGGTGTGCTTCACAGCAGAGCGGTGTGCTTCACAGCAGAGCGGTGTGCTTCACAGCAGAGCGGTGTGCTTCACAGCAGAGCGGTGTGCTTCACAGCAGAGCGGTGTGCTTCACAGCAGAGCGGTGTGCTTCACAGCACAGTTTTCACATTAACAATTCAGTCCTGTTGTCACAGCATTTCCTGTTCGTTTAGCCCGGAGTAACGATGAGTGGCGCGCCCCTAGATGACTCGTCTGCTGCTCTCCTGGTAGTCGTAGGGGTCCCCTTCAAAGGGCAGGGGCGGAGGGTGGTTGTACATCCCCATAAAGAAGATGACGATGGTCCCCAGGATCATGACAGGCGTCAGCAGGACGAGACAGAGTCGGTCCACTGTCCTTGCAATGCGGTTCCAGTTATCCTTCTCCTACACGAGGGGACAAGACAACCGTTACTCCTGCACAGCAAAACAAAGCCAGCTGGACTGTTTATCAGAGCTTCTGCACTGGAGTAACACACACACACTCAACACAGCCTCCCTCTGCCTGTATCTACACTGGAGTAACACACACACTCAACACAGCCTCCCTCTGCCTGTATCTACACTGGAGTAACACACACACTCAATATATCCTCCCTCTGCCTGTATCTACACTGGAGTAACACACACACTCAACACAGCCTCCCTCTGCCTGTATCTACACTGGAGTAACACACACACACTCAACACAGCCTCAACACAGCCTCAACCTCTGCCTGTATCTACACTGGAGTAACACACACACACTCAACACAGCCTCCCTCTGCATGTATCTACACTGGAGTAACACACACACTCAACACAGCCTCCCTCTGCTTGTATCTACACTGGAGTAACACACACACTCAACACAGCCTCCCTCTGCCTGTATCTACACTGGAGTAACACACACACACTCAACACAGCCTCCCTCTGCCCGTATGCTTGCAGGTTTAGAACTCAAAGGGTAGGTGACTACACTTAGTTACCTCATTGTAATCGTTCTTATCCTTCATGTTCTTGACGATATAGTTCGCCCCTTCCACCGCAGGCTTCATCTCCGCAAACAGCTGGTCAGTCATGTCCAACTCACTCTTGGCGTTTGGTCTGTGTGCTGACAGAGAAAAGCAAGCAAATTGGAGGGTCAGATAAGAACATAAGAACATACAGTCATGTCCAACTCACTCTTGGCGTTTGGTCTGTGTGCTGACAGAGAAAAGCAAGCAAATTGGAGGGTCAGATAAAGAAAAAGCGTCTATTGTAAGTGCTGCCAGTACTGCGTGTGTGTGTCGATGTGCATGTTTTTGTATATGTTTGTGTGTGTGTCTCAGTGTGTATGTCTGTCTCAGTGTGTGTGCATGTGTCTCAGTGTGTCTCAGTGTGTGTATGTCTCTCAGTAGCACATATACCTGCAGCAGGAGTGGCACGGCTGGTCAGACCGTGCCTTTCAGACTGCTTCTCAAACATGAGTTCGCTGCGGGACTTGACAGTGAAGTACTCCTCTGCTTTGGCGATGTATCCCACAGAGCTGCTGCGCCGCTGCAGGGCTCCATCCCACTGCGGATTAGAGTCTGCCGGGCGGGACATGTGCAGCAGCCTGGGCAAGCGCTCCAGGAATAACTGTCCCGAGAAGTAAACATTTCAGTATTAATAATCAGTGAGTCTGGGCTGATATCAGAGCAGCCTGAACTCCTTAAACCAGCATCAATCTTGTAAGTTGATGTGTGTCCAGCGCAATACACATTTCTGTCTGTGAATGGTTTTTTGCTATATCAAGAAGGAACTAGTTGTATTGACAGTGCAGATACCTCTTTGGTCCAGTCTGACATGACGTGTGTGCTGGGCGTGCGGAAGTGAAGGTTCAGCACGATGACGCAGTTCAGCACCACCACTGTGACCAGCACCATGATGAACATCAGATACCTGCAGAACAGGGACGATACCAGCGACGTGTGAGTGCACACAAAGCACAGGAAATCACACCACAGTCCCAGGAATACATTATTTTCTCTTTTGTATGCATTTCTGCCTGTATGTTACTGTGTGTCATTGTATTCTTGTTTTCTGGTATTAGGGGGCCTACTTGACGATGAGGGGGATGGCCATCGAGGTCTCGGGTAGTCGCTGCGAGACCAGAAGCAGGAACACAGACTGAGCGAGGAGCACTGAGATCGATAGAGTCATCTTCTCACCACCTGCAGGGACACACACACAGGATAATGAGACCAATACCTAGAGCATACACACACACACACAGACTGAGCGAGGAGCACTGAAGCTGGCACCTCCAGAAGATACAGTGTTCACCTCCCATATCCATTTAACTGGGCTGGGAGTTACATATCATTGGACAGGTTCAGTATTTCAATGAATATATCTTCAATTAAACGTACTAATGAAAGATGCGAGAGCAGACAGTGAGGAGGTTCTCATTGGTTGAGAGAGATGCAGATGCACCCAAGTACCCAGCGATGAGTGTGTGTGTGCGTGTGTGTGACTCACTGTCGGCTGGGAGGTAGTACACCAGCGATGAGTGTGTGTGTGTGTGTGTGTGTGACTCACTGTCTGCTGGGAGGTAGTACACCAGCGATGCCATGAAGGAGATGAGGATGCTGGGTATGATGATGTTAATGATGTAGAACAGAGGCTTGCGCTTGATGATGAGGTAGAAGGTGATGTCCTGGTGCTTGTTGCTGTCCAGAGGGACGTCTTTGTGAACGTTCTTCCTGGCTGGTTTGTGGATAATCTCCCACTCGCCATTCTCTTCATGAGGGAGACAAAATAGTTCATTAAACTTGCATTCCTAATGGAAATGTACTTTATTGATTCTTATTTAATTGAACAAAAACAAAACTTTTCAACCTGTTCAAATAAATACAGAAGACGCTTCCAGTATTTTGGAAGATATTATAACCTCTTGAATATTAATTTTCATCGCTCATAGAATTCACAATTTCAAAAGTGTTGGTGAGCAGGCTGCAGGGTCTACAGGAAGCACAGGACCTGTCTATAATATTCCTATAATATTGTCTTGCTATATTTATTCACACGACAGTGAGGCATCTGGTAGGATTGGCAGTGTGCCTCTACAGTGTCTCTACACTAGCCGGTATCCAGAAGGAGACACACTGGTACCTGTGAAGCCAGCAGGATCAATGATAATCCACTCCACTGGGAAGTTCTCCTCAGTGTCTGGGTCTGTATCCACCTTCAAGTGCATTCTTATCTCCTTGGCATTGTATGTCAGAGAGCTGTATGAGAGAGCAGCAGAAAAAAGGATGCGTGTGAGAGGAGAGAGAACAGGGGGGGTCGTGAAAAACTTCTACTGGAGGAAAATTCCATAACGCAGTGAAATTGGTTTCAAAATCTCAGACTGCAATTGTAATGCTGCTTTCAAGGCAGTTAAACAGGAAACAACACGTTAGCATGAATATCTTTTAGAGGCTGCTTCCATGAAAACGCAATGAAAACCGCTGACAATCAGGATGCAGAGTATGAGTTCTGATCTCCGACCCCCAGCTTTCAAACCCTAGCACCACTGCCCTTACTACCTGAATTTGAGGGAGCAGTTCTGCCAGTCGAAAGGAAAGAAGTTGACGTTGATAGCACAGGAGCTCCGGAAGATCGCAGGAGGGAGCCAGTACATGTAGCCAGAGGGGTCCACCAGCACATTACAGTAATAGGCAACCTGGAACTGGGCATCGTTACTGCAGGGAGGAAGAAACAAAAGAGACTGTAGAGGAATGCTATAGGGCCTGTATGTCATTCACTTTAGAAGTGTAGGATCAAATACTGTATGCTTGGAATAATAAAGAACTACTGGAGTGGATCTCTGTGAGACTCTTACTTGTTCTCCAAGACGATCTCTGGGAGCCACACCTGTCTGGGAGGCAGCCTCAGAATGGAGATGTCATCAAACTCACTCGCATTCCAGGACAGCCTGTGGTCATACCAGCCCTTCACAAAGGTATGAAAAGCATGGCTTTAGGGTGGCGTCCAAGCTGGGGTAAGACTTCCTAACACTGACTGAGTAGTACATTGCACAGAAGACATCAGCACTAGAGTAATGCAGTGTGTTCAGAGGGTCAAGGCAACCCCAATCTGCGGAACTGGGCTCTGCAATGAGTATTTAGAAGATGACTCGTCTCTAGACAGAGACAGAGTTCTGTGACCACAGGGGGTGCTGATAGACAGACAGACACAGAAAGGTTGAAATATATCCACTTACATGCTCTATCCATACGTTTGTGGTTAGCGTTTCATCGACTTCTTTCTGCAAGATAAAGATTATTCACAAGTCTATATCAGCATCTTCTTTGACACACAGCTACAGCGAGGACCTCCACATCATTAATTTCTCAGATTATTATAGAAATAGGTTGTGCTACATAACTGAGTTATACATAAAAGCAGTTTTGATTAGAAGGAAGCTGACTTGCTCCCGGGAGGGGAGGCTGTGTGACTGTACCAGAGAGATGAGGTTGGAGAGGGTCAGAGCCAGGTACACGTCCACTACATCGTCCTGGGACTGGACGGGCCGCAGCTCCTTGTTGTAGGCGCGCTCCTTGAACAGGTGATTGAGGAGCCGCTCCTCCTGATTCCGGGCAGTGCTGCCTGAAACACAGCAAAGCAGAAGGCACTGTTACACACACACACACATATACACAGAGAGAGAGAGAGACACACACACACAGGCACACACACACACACACACACACACATATACACAGAAAGAGAGAGAGACACACACACACACACACACACACACATACATACATACGGAGAGAGAGAGAGACACACACACAAAGACACACATATACACAGAGAGAGAGACACACACACACACACACACACACATATACACAGAAAGAGAGAGACGCACCATTACACAAGAGAGAGACACACACACACACATACATACATACGGCGAGAGAGAGACACACACACACAGACACACATATACGCAGAGAGAGACACACACACACATATACACAGAGAGAGACACACACACACACACACACAGAAAGAGAGAGAGAGAGACACATACATATACACAGAAAGAGAGAGACACACACACACACACACACACACATACATACATACGGAGAGAGAGAGAGAGAGGAGAGACACATGTGTGTATCCTCACATGTCTCAGGAGTGTGTGTCAACACACTACATATACCTCTCCTCTCACAGACAGAGAGACACACACACACACATACATACGGAGAGAGAGAGACACACACATATACACAGAGAGAGAGAGACACATACACATATATATATATACACACACGGAGAGAGAGACACACACACACACACACACTTCAGGGCTGCTCATTGTCCTAATTTTCTCACTCCAGAAAGTCACGTGAGTCAACAGAACACAACATGTTGAGACACGACAGCCATTCAGAGGCAAGAGTTACGAAGCAGTAAACGGCAGGCCCTTTCCCAATCATAATGCTGTTATTGGAAGAAATAACAAAGGTCCCATTCAAAGTGGGATCCTGTCACTAAGCAGTGTCTAAGCTGTGTAAGGCGCTTCATAGACGTGTTTTGAAATGGATGTTTCCGAGGGAAGGAAATGTGAGAGACACTGCTGGGGCTGGATTTACAGCAGGGAACACATTTTCCCCTGATCTCATCTATTGCTGTGTTGTATTTTCTAGCAGATTTGCACTGTAGCCTGCTCTGTGTGATTCAGGTATTATCAGTGTGGAAATTAGTGTGATAACAAGGGAGTAGCTGCACGAAAACAACATCAATTACTTTCATCAGCACGTTATTTAGACAAAAGGGAAAGATTACTTAGCACTCGTTTACACGGATAAAACCCCAGTAGATTATCAATTCATACGAGGGGATCCTACTAGAATGAGAGAGTGATTAACCCACAATATCCAAGTTACATTTCAGTGCATTTGATCACATTACTGCTAGAAAGTGGGGCTCCGTTAATCAGCTTGGATGACGTTGGTTCCTCCACTCCAGCTGGGAACACTAAAAAAAACTCTCATTGTAGCTTTTGTTCCGCCCAAGACTCCTACCACCAATAAAAAGATGAAATCTGTGCTTACCTGACACGCAAAGGCTCAACACCAGAGCAATGGACAGATAAAAATAAAGTGCTCTCATTGTTTGAATAAATGAGTTTCCACACCAGCTCTCTGAGGCCCCTCAGCTCGCTCTGTGTGTTTCCTCAAGGACAGAGCCTCTGAAATCACAAAGTCCGATGGAGAGCAACAGGTGGGGAGAAACAGAAATGAGATCTACAGCTTCCTCCTGCAGGGGGAGGGGGGCGGATTGGATCTCTGAGCGTGTGTGGGGAGGACTCTAGGATGGTCTACTGCCAGAAAGCAGCCTTCATTATTCCAGTTATCTGCAGACTCAGTACCCCAGTTGTAACCTTCAATCGGACTCTCTTCCCCTGTCAAACTGCAGTAAGGGGCCTGGGGGTTCAGGGACAGGGAGTGTCCCCACAGTGGCTTGTCCGTTATTGGTGCCCCTGGGAGTTGTGAGCAAGGCGCTGTCAATCAAATCCTGTAACAGCTGCTGTTTGGAAAGGCACAGGCCCAGAAACTCATTACCTTGAGCAGGCACAGTGCTCCCTGGGGTAGGGGTGAGACAGTGAAAAGAGAGTTAAACCACAGGGAAGGGCAGACAGAAAGACCTGGTGCTTATTACTCTTGTTTTTGCAAAGGGTTTTATTAGCAGCGTATTTACTAAGTTTTGTGACAATGCAGAATTGGCAGAAAATGGCATAACTGTGCAGAATGTTGAATTTAGGAAAGAAATAGTGCAAACGAACACCACATTGAGTACATTATAAAACACCAAGTTTATGTGTTTATTTTTATAAAAAATGTTTCACAAAAATACAATATAATGTTCTCTATGCAAATAAATATTTATTGGAAACTGTGGTCACATTACAAATTACATTTCCAACATTTTGAAAGGGTGAGGTTATAATATACAAATATACATATACAAACAGCTGTACACTGCTATTAACAGGTATATACACACACACACACACACACACACACATTATATATATATATATATATATATATATATATATATATATATACACACACACACACACACACACACACACACTGAGTGTACAAAACATTAGGAACACCTGCTCTTTCCATGAAATAGACTGACGAGGTGAATCCAGGTGAAAGTTGTGATCCCTTATTGATGTAACCTGTTAAATCCACTTCAATCAGTGTAGATGAAGGGGAGGCAGGTCAAAGAAGGATTTTTAAGCCTTGACACAATTGAGATATGGATTGTGTATGTGTGCCATTCAGAGGTTAAATGGGCAAGACAAAAGATTTAAGTGCCTTTGAACGGGGTATGGTAGTAGGTGCCAGGCGCTCCGGTTTGAGTGTGTCAAGAACTGCAACGCTGCTGGGTTTTTCACACTCAACAGTTTCCTGTGTATATCAAGGATGGTCCACCACCCAAAGGACATCAAGCCAATGGCAGGCCAGTGGTCGAAAACGGCTCATTGATGAAAGGCCAAAGGAGGCTGACATGAATTGTGCAGAGCAACAGACGGGCTACAGTTAGTCAACTGACAGTCCAGTACAACATTGGTGCCAAAAGACCCATAAAAGAATGCACAAATCATCGTACTTTGACACGAATGGGGTAGAGCAGCTGACGACCTAACAGAGTTCCACTTCTTTCAGCAAAACATAAGAAACTGCGGTTTGCAGTGGGCTAAGGAACGAAACCACTGGACCATGGAGGATTGGAAAAACATTGCCTGGTCTGATGAATCCCGGTTCCTGCTGTTTCATGCTGATGGGAGGACCAGGGTATGGAGAAAACAATGAGTACATGCATCCATCATGCCGCGTGTCAACATTGCAAGCTGGTGGTGATGATGATGGCAACGTTTGAATGCCACAGGATATCTGAACATCATTGCCAATCAGATGCATCCCTTCATGGCAGCAGTGTATCCATCTGCTAATGGATTTTTTCAGCAGGATAATGCCCCATGCCACAAGACTAGGATTGTCCAGGAATGGTTCCACGAACATGACAGTGAATTCAGTTTACTGCATATATATATATATATATATATATATATATATATATATATATATATATATATATATATATATGTGTTGTGTGTGTGTGTGTTTGTGTCAGCATGACTTCCTTCACAATGTAGCTCACAGAATTGACTAGTTTGGATCGCACCCTAGGAGAACTCTTCTGATTCCTCCAGTGACACATGGGTCTGATAGGAGAACTCTTCCGATTCCCCTAGTGACACATTGTTCTTGCAGGGTTCTGTATTAAATATTAAATATGCAATATTGTGTGGTTAGTGACTGGCTAGCTCCTGCCTTACGGTTTCTCCGGTGAACTCTGCTACTCCTGGCTTGCAGTTTCTCCAGCTCGCTCTGCTGCTCTGCTGCTCTACTGCTCCTGCCTTGCGGTTTCTCCAGCTCGCTCTGCTGCTCTACTGCTCCTGCCTTGCAGTTTCTCCAGCTCACTCTGCTGCTCCTGTCTTGCGGTTTCTCCAGCTCGCTCTGCTGCTCTACTGCTCCTGCCTTGTAGTTTCTCCAGCTCGCTCTGCTTCTCTACTGCTCCTGCCTTGCAGTTTCTCCAGCTCATTCTGCTGCTCTGCTGCTCTACTGCTCCTGCCTTGCAGTTTCTCCAGCTCATTCTGCTGCTCTGCTGCTCTACTGCTCCTGCCTTGCAGTTTCTCCAGCTCACACTGCTGCTCTGCTGCTCTACTGCTCCTGCCTTGCATCTTGGTAGCATCCAGTGCCAGTGCGAGGACCCTCGGCATGCTGCGGTAGAAAGTGTTGCTCTCCAGCCCCACCAGGCTGTAGAAGGTGACCGGGTGCCCCCCCACGGTGGCATGAACCCGTGCCTCATACAGACCCTTCTGATTCTTCGAGGCCATGTCTACCAGGACCTGAACGCACACAAACAAGCACAAGCTCATTACATGACCACACTCTTTATTGTGCGATTCATTTCAGAAAGTCCACTTCCAACAGATTACACATCTATTCATTACTGACACTGTATAATGCTGCCCCACAATCATGCACAAAACCACTTGTTGGACAAACACATTGTAGGGATGTAGATTCCACCAGAGCTCCTGTTCATCTCTAGTTATACCTTACCTACCGTTAACAGACCCCAGCATTGCCAGCAATCTAACACTTAATACTGTACACTGGTACTGTGCTGGATCACCGGGGTGTGTTGCTTCAAACCATCGTGGCACCATTGCTTCGTCAAAATATGACCCCTGTGGCACTAGAGATGTTAGGTTCCATTTAATTCAATATTAGCTCAAAGAGCCAGCTGCCCAATGTTTTGATATGTTTTATATATATATATATATATATATATATATATATATATATACACACACACACACACACACACATATACACATATATACACACACACACACACAGTAGAAACGCTACAGCTGACTGCTATATTTGAGATGCATGTTTTTGATTTGATATTAACAGTTTAGGGAAAATACTAACCTAAAGAAATTGGAAAATGTTTTAACATTTAGGCTGTAAACTATTAACACCTCTGTGTGGTACCAGTCCTCCACCAGCGGGAGTGCTGTGCTTGCTCTCACCTCCTGGAAGGACATGGAGAGGCTGTGGGGGGGGATTTCGAGGATCCAGCAGTGCATTTCTCTCAGCAGACTGACGCGGAGGGCAGCCTCTCTCAGCCCGGGGCAACCTGCCATACACACACACAAATCACTTTGTTGAGCTAAACAAACAAGCTGGTATGTAAAGTAAAACATTATTCAGAGGTCAGGAACTGCACTACTGTGAGAATGGATTTTATACAAGCGTGTGGCGCTGATCACATGTTTGCTGTAAGACTAAGTGAGGTGCACTGTGGTAGCAGAGACAATTGAATGCAATGCTAACATGCCTATGATATACGCCTGTCTTGACTTTTGGATAACCCTGTCACTCCAGCAAGCATTCTTGATATTTTATTGAATTTGTTAGTACTATACTGTATGCTTGCTACATTTCCTTTAATATAAACTGTGAACCTCTTAACTCTACAGTGCAAACACAGGGTTCAGTCTCAGATGCCACCCTTACCCTTGCCTTTTGCCCCCAGCGCTTCCCTCCTGCGCCTGGCCCAGCGTTTCCTCCAATTCTCCCCTGCAAAGGACCCATTATTCATTATTCATTTACTCGTTTCGTAAGAAGTGCTCTTGCAAATATCTGCTCAGCAGCACTGACAGGGTGGGGGAGGTGGAGGGCAACAAAAACAAGCCAGTAACCTTCAAACACCCCGAGTAATATTTCAACAACCATGGGGAGCGAAACTTCATCAAGGACGTGGCAACGACAGAATTCAAAACATTGAGCCTACATCTCTGTACAACAGCGCCACCCCCTGTCAGAATTGTAAAAGACCCAAGAGAAGGGCTTCTTACCTCTGAGGTCAGAGGAAGGCCCTGCAGACTGGGTGGCTGGACTGGGTGCGGAGGAGGCTGCAGGAAGTCTGTGTGACACAGTGAATGCTGTGGATTCCTCCAGGTTGAATCGATCCATAGTGTTGCTGGAGCCGAGCTGCACTCGCAATGTGTTTATTAGAGAGCGGTAGTCTCCTTGCAGGCTCTGCAGTACTGAGGCATCCTCCTGCAAGCAATTCAAACCAGAGGACTCTTAACAATGAGGTCCCCAGTTTCATCTTGTGCTTTACTTGACTCCATCCTCATGGTTTCAGCATTAAAACACAACAATCACTCTGGAATCACCTGAAGAAACAGCTGCTCCTCCAGCCCCAGTGTCTTAGCGTCTCCGGAGCTGGGGTCTTTATCCAAGTCCTCTGCCATCCCTCTGAGGTACTCCACCCAGTCCTCCATGCGTGGCCCCACCCCATCGAACAGGGCAGGGGGGTGGGGGGTAGTGTGCTGGGGCAACGCAGTCTCCTGGACCTGCTCTTTTAGAAGAATAGTCCTGTTACTTAAGCGCTGGGCCATGTTGGGAAAATGAACAGAAATTAATGAACAGAAAAATGAACAGAACTGAAGGTGTTTCTCAGGCATGAGCAGTTCCCAAAATAAACAATGAACAGAGGAACAGCTACAAGCCAAAGCCAGTGACAGGGCCTCTCAATACATGCCCAGCACCCAGTCATACTGCAAGCTATAGGATAGTCATGACTGCACTGCTGCAAAATGCTTTTATAAACTTTGCATCTTCCGATGTATTCCCCCTGTGGTTGCTGTACCTGTTTGTGAGGGAGCATCCCTACGCTCTCGTCTAGTGAAGGTGCTAGTGTAGATCTGCTCCATGAACTGCGGCAGGGTCTGTGTGAAGAAGGTCAGGTCCACCTTGTCTCTGATGAAATCCTCCGCCTGACGCAGCAGGTCCAGCAGGATCTGCAGGAACGAACGCAGCTCTGCAAACACAACATGGGGCCATGAGACAGATCCTCA